>NW_010141864.1:0-1355 GCF_000699245.1 Pterocles gutturalis
CTCCTTGGGAAGCTGCTGTAAATACCACCCCTCTGCTGGTCTGGCTTTAGGTGGTTGTTCAGGGTGGCCGTAGGATCTAACTAGCCTTGAGGGGTTTTTTTAGTGAAATCAATACTCTGTGAATTATTTTGCTTGAACATTATAGAAGTTGTAGTTCTTCAGATGGTTTTTCAGTCAGGGGGAGGTGCAGGGGAGTTGATTTATGATATGAACCAGGGGAATATACCTTTCAGGAAAGGAACTCTAAAAGATGTGTATGTGTCATGGTTGAGTATTCCACAGTGGAAGGAATCTTTTCTATTTTTTTGACTAGGTATTAAAGTAATTTTTATTAAGTGTTGAATGATCAAATGCGGCACCAGAGGGGGAAAAAATCCCAAACACGTAACTTAGGATAAGTGCTTTGGTCCACATACATTTTGTAATTTGAAGAGTTTATAGGTGCAGGGCATTTACTAAGGTTTTCTTATGCTCTGTGTCCAAACATCTGGACTGTGTCTACAGCTGTAATTCTGATGCACTTAAGATATGAATCGTTCTGCCTTCTGTATCAGGAATGTAAAGTTGTGAGCTCTCTTCTTTTGCAAAAAGTAAGGGTATGGAGACACAAATGCCTGGAGATAAGGTAGTGTGAACTTGCTGCAGTGCAGTGGACACGCTAACAGCTCACTTGCCTGCTTTTATGCTACAGCAAAGACAAACTTGCATCTTTCACTGGATGACTGGTCTCCAATTACTCTCTGAGTGAATGAATGCTTAACTGGGACTTCAGTAACCTGTTGCCCTACAGTAACTAGTGTAACTGTTTTGAAGTATAAAAGCCTCTAGTCTGGAAGGCACGACTTGGATCTCTTGTGCTTGGATCTGTGTGTTGAGTGTATGAAAACTGATCAAGGGTGCTTCTGGTTCTTCCAGCTGGCACATTTTTTTTAAGAAGTTTGATTTTTCAGTAGAAGAACTAGGAGGATTGGCTTTTTTTGGGTACCTCAGCCTTGAAGATGTGGAAGGCCCCCTGTTCAACTGTAAAAGCCAGAACGAATTTATCTCCCCCCTGCCCCTCCCTGCTACTGCGTCCTTTCAGAGCTACTCAAAGTTCAGGCTTGACCCTTGCAAGTCTTCTAGTGAGAGAGATGGGGAGGGAGGTCATGTATCATATGCTCCAGAGAAAAATAATCTCCTGACCTTCTTGAAAATAACCGTAGAGTTGCTGCCAGAGACCTGTTCCTGTTCTTTAAGCTGAATGGCCAGTGCTCTGAGTATGGAAAATATCTGATGAAAGTCCAGCTTTCAGCAAGTTTTATGAAGAATGTTGTCTCCTCTCTCCCCCTTGTTTCAGATGTGACTCTGCTTTAAAA
>NW_010141865.1:0-12919 GCF_000699245.1 Pterocles gutturalis
CTTGTCAGACAGCTCAGCCCAGCCTGGGTAACTTTTCAGTGCCGACAGTGATTGTAACCCACAGCAGGTGCTGTTCCTTTTTTGCCTCGGGGTCGCTGCAAAAAGAGAGTCTGCCAGCCATCCCCCTGCAACCTGGCTCCCACCCAGGGGGCTGCTGAGTGCTGGAGGGACACATTGGGACGGCTCACAGCCATAGGAGAAGAAAATGCAGAGGGAAGAAGGGACATTCCCCTCCAAAGACCCCAGCAGCCAGGGGCATTTGCACGGCTCTGCAGGCATGGGCACATCCACTGGACACATGCAGGTGGACACCATTGGGCACAGACGCCTGCCAGGGCACACAGGGATGTGATCTGTGCACCCTGACATGGCCCGCAGACAGGACCCCTCCCTGCACCGCACATGTGTGCACACGTGTGTACTTGCACGTGGATGCACACATGTATGTACCACACACACAGCGAGGACGGCGCTCGCTCTGCCTCTGTGCCGCGGGCTGACAGCCAGGAATCGCGGTGCCGGAGGAGAAAAGGTTTCTCACGCCTCCGCAACCAGAGCTGAAGGGCAGATTGCTTTTGATGAGCCAAAACGTTCCAAATTTCCTCTCTCCGGGAAAGCAGAAGGAGGCTTTGGAATCCCCTGAACCCAATAAATATCTAGGGGGAGAGAGTGCCCTTTCTCAGCCCCACTGGGGTGAGGCCATGAAGGGTTAAATATCCCCCTCCCTATACAAGCAGAGATGCTGAAACTGCTGGGGAACTGGGAGGGAAAGGGGCAAGAAAGGGCCTGTGCAGTGTGTGGAGGGAGGGAGGAGGAGCGCGGGTGTGTGAGAGGGGCCCCTCTGGGACACAGGGTTCCCATCAGCAGTAGCCCCCCCATCTCCATGGCTGTGCCCACCCAGGCGGGGAGGCTGTTGGGGGCCTGGGATTGAGCTGGGGGAGGGTGCGCGGGGGGAGATTTTGCAGCGATGTTTAATATTCAGGTCACATGACGATGGCAGCAGGAGCAGCACCAGCATCCCTGCTCCGCTGAGATAGCCACTGGAGAAGGAGGGGAAGGAGAGGGGGGGAGAAGAGGACACAGGGAAGAAAGAAAGAGGTAGAAGCAGAGCCTTGTAGCCCACCGTGTGGAGTCAGCATCAGGCTAGAAAAGTGGGGGGAAACCCACCCCCTTGGGAGAGGATTCGGAAACAAAGGAAGCTTCATGTTCAAAGGTAGGATGCTCTGGGCTTGGCAGGGCTGGGTGATGCTGGAGGGACGCCACTGGGGCTTTTTGTGCAGGCACCCTCTGCCGTGCCCACAGGGGAGGAATAACCCCAAAGGGCAGCAGGCAGAAATCTGTACTGGCTTTGTCTTTCCTCTTTTCTTTCCTTTTGGTGGCAGCAGTCCGGCATGAAGGAGAAGGAGCAGGGGTGGTTGGGGTGCTGATGGGGAGTAGCTGGCGCCAGGGTCTGCCCTGAAAGAGATAATCCCAGCTGATTCGGGGCTGGGGAAAACCCACAAGCTGCTCAGTGACTGGCTTGTGCCTTGCCAGTGACAGGCAGTCGCTGCAGGGGGCAGTGGGGATGTCCTGCGCTGCTCCCAGGGCATCTGCGCAGGAGCTTTTGGATGGGCAGGGAGCCCTGGCACCAGCGGGTGGGAGGGCAGGAGGACAGGCAGCTGTGGTGGCACAGGTAGCCTGGTCCAGGGGTGCTCAGCATCCTCTCACCTTGTGATACAGCTGTGCTGCCCAGATGGCAAGCTGCGGTGTGGGGTAAGGACTGCACAGCTGGGGAGTGGCACTGAGGGTATGGCTGGAGCAGAGGCGAGCATCTAACCCTGTGCTGGCTGGGCTGAGGACGTACCCAGCCCTTTCACCTCCAGCTCCTGCATCTCCAGAGGGGTTTCGGCACATGCTGCCCTAGATTTCACTGCAGCCCTGGCAGAGCCAGGCTGCTGCCCAAGCCCTTTGCAGAGTGCTGAGGGGAAGGAAAGCTGCTGCTGGGAAGGCTGCGGCAGCCCAAGGGCTGAGAAGAGTTTCTCTGCCTCACTTGAAATGCCTGGTGATCCTCAGGCCAGGCCAAAATATCTGGTAAGAAGAATGGCTCTGTTCTGCACCCTGAGGTCAGGCGGTGCATCCGGCACGGCTCAGCCTTTGCCCTATACAGCTGAGAGAAATGCCTTGGGGTCATCACAGAAACTGAGGTGGGCAAGGAATTTTTCCAGTGGAGAGATGCTCAGTCCAGCACCTCTGCAGATCCCAAACTAGGAGCAGATCCTAACGCCTGGGAGCCACAGGGAGGCTATGCTACTGAAGCAGCTGCTTGCTTTCCTTCTTAGGGACCTGGTGTCACCCCCCGAGGGCTCACTCCTGCCAGCTTCCTGCAGGCTCCAAACCCATCCCTCCTCCCTGTTCCATGTCTGCGGGGAGTGGGACCGTGGGTCTGGGGCCATGCAGGTGGAAGGGGCTGGGGTGAGATGTGTGTGTGTATCACTGCCTCCAGCCGGAGTGGGACAGCCTTGTGCCATTTGGGAGGAGAGCCTCAGCGAGGCTGTCCATGTGTTACGTGGGGGTTAAATAGCCTTTCCTTGCTGGGAGCTGGACTGTGGTGGGGACTGTTTGCCGCCCTCCCTCCCTCCCTCTTGCCACTCAAACAAAGGACAGGAAGGCAGGGGGAGGGGATACAACCGTAGGAACAGATGTTAGTCCCCACAACTTGAGCCCCTAAGGGACCTGCTGGGCCACCTCTGTCCCCAGTTAGCTGCTGTGAATGTCAGAAGTAGGCAGATGCGAAGGGTGGGCTGCAGAAGAGCTGTCTGCTGCTGGCCTCATGAGCTGGCCTTGCAGGGAGAGGTTTTGGGCTGGATTGATGGGTGTCAGGGGCAGGAGATGGCAGGAGATATCTGGGACTGCTGGGATCTCTCTGGGTACCTGTTGTCCTTCTGGCCCTGCCTGCCCCAGCCCCAGACACTGCACCTCAACCTGCTCTGTAGCCGAGTGGAGCATCTCCCTGGAGCCAGAGATTATACCCCGGCAGCCCAGCCAAGGCCACCTCCCACCAGGAACCAGGCAGCAGAGGTATCACCAGCAACCGCCCTCTTAAATCATCTTCCCTTAGCACACAGAACAAAGCAGCAGGCAAAAGGCTGGCAATGCAAACAGCGGATGCAGGTGGTTAACCTTGGCTAACCCTCTATTCATTATCAGCTGTACTGACTGTAGTGCCCTATCAAGTATTCATTACAGGGGACAGCTGGAGGGGCTACGGGGTGTGCCCAGGATGCATAATGCTACCCCTTGAGAAGTCAGTCAGAGCCCTAACGTGGCTTCACAGCAGCATTAGCATTAATGCACGTAAACCAGAGCCATTCCCAGGAGAGCATGTAGACACTTTTCACGTCTCAATGTGCCTCCCATAGCTCTGTCCCCAGTTTTGCACACCCTGACCTCCCCAGCAGGCTGTTCCTCAGTTGGCTCCTTAGGTTCCTCCATGGGAGTCAAGTGGTGTAAAACAGTGTGCAGAAAGCTGAGCCCTTGGGTACCTCTTTGCGAAATGGGGTCTTCCCTTCCTGAGGCTGTATGGGAAGGCATTCCACACAGACACGGTGTCACGAAGAGGGCAAGTCACAGAGAGGAGAAAGGGAGGTCATCTACCCTGAGACCTTGGATGCCCAAAACCAGACCATGCAGGGCAACATCACTGATATAAAATCCAGGAAATATATAAGGACACATCTGGATATCTTTTCTCCTGGTCTCAGGGCTTTTTATAGGTGCTTAGGAATGTGAATCTGAAACATCTGCCCCAGCCACTGCAAACTTCTGGCTCCAGCAGCGAAGCCTGCAAAGAGATGGCCAAGTATTGCAATATCCACAGCACTTAGCAACATCTACTGGCTCTGGGCAAAGCATCCCTTGGTGAGATTGAGGGATGAGTTCTGAACTTCTTAGTGAGCCCTGAGGTTGGCTGCCAGCAAATTCCCTCCTTCCTCCTCCCTGTGCAAGAACAAGGAGTTGAAGGAATAAAGGTGAGGGCAATAGACTCCCTGAGGACAAGCTACTCCCTGGGCAGCAAATGGTTTGCAGCCCACGTGGCCCAGATCCTGCTCCCATCCCATTCAGCTGCTCGGCTGGGCTTTCTTCCCACCTCAACCCTGTTCACCTCCAGAGTTTATTTTCATCTATTACTGCAGTAGCCAAGTGCCTCACTGGGGCCACAGCCTCATACCCCACAACCCTTCATCACTCCCTGTCTCACTCTCTCTTCTCCCTCTCCTTGGGGTAGGTGGGACCCCAGCAGGGATGTGTGGCGTGAGCACTGGAGGATGCTGCAGCAGGATCAGGGGCACGGAACAGCCACACAACTATGGTACAGGTGGTATGGGGCAGCCCAGGAGAGGACCTGCAAAGGGCAGGGCGCAGGAGAGCCGTCTGGCTTGGCCCTCCGTGCTGTGCGAGAGATGGGCTTTCCTGGCTGGCAGCAGCTTTGAGAAAGCTGGAAAAAAACAACAGGAGCCTCAGGGGATGCTTTGTCAGTAGGGAAGGCACAGAGTAGCTGTGACAGGTGTAAGAGTGGATTGCAGCTGAGAAGCGCTCAGCTCGGTGCTCTGAATTGCCAGCCTGGCTCAAGCCAACAGTGCATCTTGTGCCCTGGTACCCCCAGGGAGCTGCTCGCTGCTTCAGAAGATGGTGATGATATCTGAGAGTACCCTTGCTCTTTGGGGAGGAGCAGGAGGGAGGAGCCATCCTCCAGCAGTCCTCTCCTCTGCAGCCAAGGTGGTACGAAGCCAAGACCCTTTGGACATTACCTACGGTGCTATGCACAGGTGGGACACAGAGGGAAGATCCCTTCTCCCAGTTTAACATAAAAGACTTCCAAAGGGATGTAAAGGGAGCTGGGTGGAGGCATCCTTCTCCTTGCCAAGACTGGCCCTTCTGAAAGTTCTACTCCCAGCATATGATAGTGAGATATTAAAGCTTGTATATAAAAATGTAAGTTTTTCCCTGTGTAGAGCAGCCCTTAGTGCCTGCACAGGAGTTCTGATTTGGGAATGCTAGGCAGGATCACCAGCCAGACCTGCAGCTTGTTGCAGCCTAACCCTGCCCTTGAACAAAATCTCTCTGACCTCTCCCCAACCCCTGTCTCTGCCTGGCCTGGTTGAGCTGTCAGTGACGGACGCTGGACTGGCACTGTCAGTGTTCCTGGCCTGGTGACCTTGGAGTCATCTTCCTCTCCAAGAGGCATGTGTCACCCACCAAATGGCAGTCGTGTGCCCTGCTGCTCATGGGCTCCTCTGCAGCCAGCAGGTTCTGCTGAGAGGAGCAAAAAGCCCTGCCGAAGTGATGGAAAAGGATAATTTAGTGTGAGACACTTGAACTGAAGAGGCATCCAAAACAAGTGGAGTGCTTGCTAAGCAAAAACACATGCTGTCCCTGTCCTGGAAAAATAACCATCTAATGAGACAAAGCATGGGGAGTCAAGTAATTAGAGTGGGAGAGGCTCTAGTTTGCAGCTGGTTTGTATATGAAAGGTATTTGATTCCCATCCCCTTCATCTTCCTTTCTAGATTCATCCCTCACACCTCCCTTCCCCACCAATTACAGCTTTTCTTCCGTGCCCTGTCCTCTCCCAACCTCCAGCTTCCTCCCAGCAGGTGGGAGCTGCTCACTAATGAGATAAGAGATGAAGAGAAATGGACGAGGCCCGCTCCAAGCAGTGTGTGCCATCACCTGAAAAAGAGTCAGGGAGGCTGGAAAGCCCACAGGGCCTTTCTTTTTGCCTGTTTGTTTTACATGGAAGAAGTTATGAGAGGGGAGGTGAGAAGGGAAAGGTGTAGATGATTAGTTTATTGATCACAATGATTAGTTTCTTGAGCATGACAAAAAACATCGATCTATGGGCGGGAGGCAAGCGTGGAGGTTGTGGCCATGCTTTGCACTTCCACCTCTGCCTTCCTCTGAGGAACTCAGCCTGCACAGACAGCCAGTAACACAGCCACCCCTGGAAAGGGCCAAGCTAGGAAATCCTCACAGTAAATCCCAAGCTCTGTTTTAATGCTGAGACTTGACACATGATAAATTTTGAAGGTCTGTTCCATTGCAAATTTCATGCTGAACTTGGAGGAGCAAAACATTGCTGATCCTGGTGAGAACTGGGAGACAAAAAAAGGAGACACACACACAGAGCTTTGGGCACCCAATTAGGAGCTCAGCCAGTTTCACTGGGTCTGCTCCTGCTGTTTGGAGGTAGCTATCAATACATTGCATGCTCAGCCAACCCCACTCCTACACCTCCTCATCTGGAGTGATACATAGAAGAGTGTGCTGCTAACTCAAGTAGATGTTCCTCCATGAAGAGCCTTGCTGCTAAAATCTTGCCATTCAGTCATCCTCAGTAGCCCCTGAAATTGTTGCTCAAAGCTGCCCTCAGCTCCTGTGACAGGTCATCAGAGAGGTCCTTGCTACACCTCAGTAATGATTTTTCAATCTTTCTCCCCATGCAGGGCCAGTGGAGAGCAAAAACGAAGCAGCCATGTCTGAGCTGGTCCCAGAGCCGCGACAAAAACCAGTTGTACCGATGAAACCCATGGGCATTAATGCCAACTTGCTGGGCTACATTGGTATTGACACCATCATTGAGCAGATGCGCAAGAAAACCATGAAGACAGGTTTCGACTTCAACATCATGGTTGTAGGTAGGCAGGGACCAGCTGAGGTATTGGGAACCACGGCCAGGGACTGTCCTATGTGGCCAGGTGGGAGAGCGAGCCCTGCAGGGAGGGCATGAGGGAGCAGACAGTGCTTCCAGGGGAAAGGAGAGCCTGCACAAAGCAAGGAGACACCTACAGACCCTTTCCTGCCAGCCTGGCTCTGTCCCCTGCGATCCCCTACTGTCATCACTGGGCTGTGGCAGATGTCATGAGCTTCCTCTTTGAAATCCTTAGGTCAGAGTGGACTGGGAAAGTCGACATTGGTGAACACCCTCTTCAAATCCCAGGTGAGCCGCAAATCTTCGGGATGGAATCGGGAGGAGAAGATCCCCAAGACAGTGGAGATCAAAGCCATTGGGCATGGTAAGAACCAGGCTGCTGGGGTGGAGACAATACTGATGCGTCAGCACAGTCTTGCAGAAGACCCCAGTAGTCTACGCAATTAGTTTTTTGGTATTAGGCAGTCCTTTCTCCATGAGAAGCTAAAGGACTCATGACAGTTTTAGATGGCATCAGACCCAACCAAGGCTTTTTGTAAACAGCAATGCCACTCATGCCACAGCCAAAATTGAGAGGTAGAAAAAAGAGTTATAGATATTTCTTCTGCCAAGACATTAGTCGGCATGTGTGGATTAAGCCTTGGTGTAAACCATTCCCACCTGCAGACGCTTAATAATCTGTACAAATCACATTGGTGGGTCCCATTCCAAGCCTGGTAGAGCACATCTCTTTGTGGCAAAGCATCAGCACAGCTTCTACAGTGATGCAGAGTAACGCACATCATCTCAGATTCAGGACGATGCATTGGAGGGGAGGAAGTGTTGTGTAAGGTAGGTACTACCTTTGGGCCACAGACTGAGCACAAATCCATTTTCCTGTGGCAGAGTGGTATAAGGTGGCTTTGTTGCAGAGGTTACAAAAATTTGGGGTCAAAAGTGCAAGTGGGGGTCACAGTTGCCCAGCCGGGCCTGGTCATGCTTGCTGGACATGGATGAGCTCTGTTCCCTTGTAGGGCACAGAGACATGTTTCATGATAGAGCAGGTCCCCAAGGATGCATATGATTGTTTGCAATTTCTCCCCCAGTCATTGAAGAAGGTGGTGTCAAAATGAAGCTGACAGTGATCGACACACCAGGATTCGGGGACCAGATCAACAACGAGAACTGGTGAGTTTTATGTGGTCAAGGCTTTGCATCCCAGAAAGGGCTGGAGCGATGGTATATGGAGTGACTCTCATCTATTTGGCCTGGAAAGTGCCTGGGATCCTATTGCACTCTGGTGGCCAGTAACAGGGACGTGGAATTGTAAACACCATGGGTCTCTGCACATGCCTGGGGGTATGCACACATTACATAGCGAGTGCCTATTTCTGTGCCACTTACAGAAACTCTTAAACATCTCTGATGATGGTGAGATGCCTGTGGTGGATATTTTTTCTGCCTGAGCCTGCTTTGTGGCTGTCAGAGCCAGGAACACTGTAGGCAGGAACATGAGGAGATTTGTACCTGTCTATTCATCCCTCTCTCCCACCTTAACAGCTGGGAGCCTATTGAGAAATACATCAACGAGCAATATGAAAAATTTTTGAAAGAGGAGGTGAATATTGCAAGGAAGAAACGAATTCCAGACACGCGAGTGCACTGCTGCCTCTACTTCATCTCCCCCACGGGCCACTCGTATGTACATAGTCCCCCGTCCTTCCTCAAGCCCCTAGTGCCTCTGTGCTAGATAAATACCCTGCACTGCTCCGTCTCAGTCACAGACCCAGGGGTCCTGCCTGTGGGGCTGGCCACTGTTCAGCTTAACATCGGGTGCTGCGGGTCTTGGAAGGGTCTAGGATAAGAAGGGCGGGAGAAACACCACTGTGTTTTTTGGGAGAGGGCAGGATGGATGGGAAGAAGGAGATGAGAGCATGGTGGCAGCAAGCAGGGTTTATACAAGGGAGATTTCATTGATGCCCTGATGCTGGGAGAGTCACTAGCATGAAATGCGAGGAGGGTAAAGTGACCCCTTCCATGTTGTTCCCTCTTGGGCTGCAGCCTGCGGCCTTTAGACCTGGAGTTCATGAAACATCTCAGCAAGGTAGTGAACATCATCCCAGTTATTGCCAAGGCTGACACCATGACATTGGAGGAGAAGACTGAATTCAAACAAAGAGTGAGTATTTCCTCTCCTGCATGGGATCCTCCCCTGCCCTGGCTTGGAGGTGGGAGAAATGATCGGTATCCTTCTTCCTGGGATTGCAGTGCAGTCCCCAGGGCATAGACAGAGTTCAACGCTGGGTTGGTGGGTAAGTCCTGAAGATGCAGCTGTTTAAGGCTCTGAGGGAATCTGTTAGAAGGGGAAGAAGCATGTGTATCCCAGTGATATCTCATCATATGATCTGTCATGGGAACTGCAGAGCCAGACAAGTAACCAGGGTTGGGGAAGAAAGACTCATCATTGCTGCCACATGTCCTCACTTTGCTGCACACTTCCCTGGGGAAATCCTCCAGCCCCTGACTGCTGGAAGGATGTCCCAGATGGGTATGCCTGGCTGTCCCACCTGCCTTCCCTTCAGGTTTGTGTTGCTTTGTGCTCCAAAATGTCTCTCTGCCCAGGTGCGCAAAGAGCTAGAAGTAAATGGAATCGAGTTTTACCCCCAGAAAGAATTTGATGAGGACTTGGAGGATAAAACAGAGAACGACAAAATCAGGGTAGGAAACATTTTATTGTGGTAGGGGAAGGGGGGATGAGGGTTGGTCATATTTAATACGTTTAAAACAGACGTGTCACTAGAAGATTTTAAGTGCTTCACAGTCCCTGAATGAAAGATGCAATGGACATAAGGGATAGTCATTCCTCCTTCCCAGCTTAATTTGTCCCTGTTGTTACTACAGAGTGCTATGAAGGCTGAGTGAGAAAGGACTATGTTTCACCTCCTCTTGCTGAATGCTCTGTTTAGTTGTTGTTAAGGACCAAAAAGGGCTTGGTGTGTGGCTGAATGTCCAGCCTCTGTCCCAAACAACTGCCCTACCAGCTCTCTCATCTGCTGACCAAACTTGACCTCAAAAGCAGTCCAGTTCTTTGCTCCCCCAGCCCCTGTGAGAAGGCTTGTCCCATCCTTCCCTCCTCAGAGCATTTGAAACCGTCTCCTAATTTCCAGCCTCTGTTTGTTCATGGCCAGGTTGTACCCAGGATTATATTTGTGTTCTTGTGCCAACACTAACTCAAGCAGTTCTACTGAGTGGTGCCCTCCAGCACTCAAGGTACTTATAGAGAAAAATATTATCCTTTGATGACCTTCAGGTCAGCTAAAGGAGACAAGTTCCTTTGGATGAGCTTCCCATTCCTCAGTAAGTTCATGATCCTAGTCACTTTTTTCTGTGCCTGCTCCAGTCTGATTTGATTTTCTAGCACTGGTGCTGGCACCCCATGCTCCCCCATCTCTTCCGAGATCAGAACTACTAAGCCTGTGGACCACGTGTGCTTTTTAAACAATTGCATCACACTGGTGGCTTGTGGTCATCTGGTCACTAACTAGCACATGGGGTCCTTCCAGTCCTTCAGTTGCTGCTTGTTCATGAGCTCTGAAGTCATAGCAGAAATTCTTGATGTTATTCCCTAAATGCTGCTCTTTGTGCCTCAAACTTACATCTTCCCAGATAATAACCCAGTCTGCCTTTGTACTGACAACACCTCTTGGCCTGATGGTAATACATTTAATTATCCAACTCATCACTTTTGTGGCTAGGCCATTAATGAAAATAGATTTGCCTCCACGGCAGTCCTCAAGAAACTCCAGGAGTCTTGCATTGCAGCCTGACACTTGTCCTTTCAGCTACCCCACTGTCAAAGCCTCATGAGAAATCTTCACCTTCCGCATCCTAATTAATAATTTCCCATTTGGCAATACATCACACTAGATGGATTTTGCTTCTTCTCCAAACTGTTACTGGTTTTGAGGAGCACACCACATTTTGTTCTGCACTTCAGCATCATTGTCCTAGGTTTGGATAGTCTCACACATAAAAAATAAACTGCCTTTTAATCTCCATTCCTGTGGTAATTGCAGTCCCTTCCCAGGCCCAGGGACATCTATAAAGCAGAGTGAAACTATTAACATCTGCACAACCCTATGGATATCAGGGTCTCCTGTACCCTGTGCTCTGGAGACAGATGTTTTCTTCCTGTGCTTAGAGATATGTGGGTCACCAACAGCCTCACCTAGTGTCCTACTTCCCAGGAAAGCTGCACTCCTACCTCATTTCTGGCCCACCTCAGTCCAACAGTTTGAGCCATTAAACTTGCTGATGTTCATGTGTCTTGTTGGGGAGGATTATTTTGAGTCCTCTTCTTCTTCTGGTGAAAAACTACATACTTTGTGAGAAATACTCACTGCAAACTATTCATATGAGCAGCCCTGGGCTGACAGACCCTCTCCTGGTTATGCCACGGTACTTCTCTGGTCATCCCCCTCTTCAGAAATGCTGGATAAGTGCAGAAAAGCTCTGCCCCCTCTCCAGAGCCCTTAGTACTGCTGCAAGCTGCCCACTAAGCTTGGGGGGTGCAAGGACACCTGTAAACAAAGGCCCAAAATGATAGGGGTAGCACTGATGGGTGAAGAGGACAGCTAGTGAAGTGTTGCTCTTCCCTTGGAGAAGGCCTTGCATTTGGTGAGCTGAGAGGAGGAAAGGTGGATGGGGAACAGTGATGATGCTGCTCTCTGGAATGGGTTCAATAGGTCTCTCCACATGTCTCTCCCCAGCAGGAAAGCATGCCCTTCGCAGTAGTGGGCAGCGACAAGGAGTACCAAGTGAATGGCAAGAGAGTCCTGGGCAGGAAAACACCTTGGGGAATCATTGAAGGTAAAATCCCCCTTGTTTCTTGGAGATTAAGGTATCTCTGCAAGCCCCAGTAATAGACAAGGGTCCAGATAACATGTCCCATGGCTACCTTCTCATCGTTCGTGAGATAAACTTTTTGAAAACAAGCAGAGGGAGAATTCTCAAATAGGTCTGGTGGGAGGGAACTGCCACAGTCAATGCAGTGCCACCACCGCTAACTGGCAGAAGCTGGAGCTACTCTGAACACCATGGTGTGTGAAGCTGAGCTCCTGAGGCTGCCTTGGTTTTCAGATGAAAATTCACATGGGACTGCTCCCAGAAGCATGTTCCCTCAATGTTTAACAGTGTGACGTTCAGAAAACTGTCTGTTCTTTCTGAAGTATGCAGGCTCTACCCAACTGGGACCTGTCCCATGGCAATGACCTTCCCATGTAACCACAAAGGGGTTGTTGAAAAAAATCAAAAGGAACAATTTCTTGCTTTCTTTTCAGTGGAAAACCTCACTCACTGTGAATTTGCCCTACTTCGAGATTTTGTCATCAGGTAAGGCATTGGTCATGCACGAATTTGCTCTTGATAAGTAGGGAGTCTTCCTGTGACCCTCTTAGAGTGAAATAGCCCCTGTGGAAAGGAAAATAAAGTACATTTCAGGCAGTTAAAGCTTATGTGGGGTAGGGTTGGATTGACTTAAGGGGTAGATCATAGAATCATAGAATGGTTTGGGTTGGAAGGGACCTTAGAGGTCATCCAATGCCCCTGCTATGGGCAGGGACACCTCCCACTAGACCAGGTTGCTCAAAGCCTTATTCAGCCTGGCCTTGAATACCTCCACAGATGGGGCATCCACAACTTCCCTGGGCAACCTGTTCCAGTGTCTCACTACCCTCACAGTAAAGAATTTCTTTATAATATCTAGTCTAAATCTGCCCTCTTCCAGTTTAAATCCATTACCCCTCATCCTGTTGCTACCTGCCCTTGTAAAAAGTCCCTCCCCATCTCTCCTGTAGGCCCCCTTCAGGTACTGGAAGGCTGCTATAAGGTCCCCCCAGCGCCTTCTCTTCTCCAGGCTGAACAACCCCAACTTTCTCAGCCTGTCCTCATAGGGGAGGTGTTCCATCCCTCTGATCATCTTCGTGGCCCTCCTCTGGACCTGCTCCAACAGCTCAACGTCCTTCTTGTGTTGGGGGACCCAGAACTGGATGCAGTACTCCAGGTGGGGTCTCACGAGAGCAGAGTAGAGGGGCAGAATCACCTCCCTCGACCTGCTGGTCACTCTTCTCTTGATGTAGCCCAGGATCCAGATGGCCTTCTGGGCTGTAAGTGCACACTGCTGGCTCATGTTCAGTTTTTCATCTAGCAACACCTCCAAATCCTGTTCCTCAGAGCTGCTCTCAAGCCATTCTC
>NW_010141866.1:0-898 GCF_000699245.1 Pterocles gutturalis
CACCAGCCCCGGGAAGGGAAAGGGAAAAGAGGGGAAGGGAAAAGAGGGGAAGGGAAAAGAGGGAAGGGGAAAAAAAGGGAAATGAAAAAAAGGGAAAGGGAAAAGAGGGAAAGGGAAAAAAGGGAAAGGGAAAAAAGGAAAAGGGAAAAGAGGGAAAGGGAAAAAAGGGAAAGGGAAAAGAGGGAAAGGGAAAAAAGAAAAAAGGGAAAGGGAGTAAGAGGAAAGGAAAAAAGGGAAAAGAGGGAAAGGGAAACAAGAAAAAAGGGGAAGGGAAAGGGAAAAAGGAGAAAAGGAAAGGGATAAAAGGGAAAGGGAAAGGGAAAAAAGAGAAAGGAAGGGAGCAGAGCCTGGCATTTACACTGCAACATCTTTACACTGCAAAGCCCAGGGTGCAGGGAGCGGCAATGTTCACACGTGGCTGAATTGAAAAAAGGGAAAAGAGGGAAAGGGAAACAAGAAAAAAGGGGAAGGGAAAGGGAAAAAGGAGAAAAGGAAAGGGATAAAAGGGAAAGGGAAAGGGAAAAAAGAGAAAGGAAGGGAGCAGAGCCTGGCATTTACACTGCAACATCTTTACACTGCAAAGCCCAGGGTGCAGGGAGCGGCAATGTTCACACGTGGCTGAATTGAGTTTAATCGCACGTACGGCAGCGTTCCTTCCTGCGGGCAGGCGGGGAGCATCCCCCGTCCCACCAGTGCCATTCACCCGCTGGCGTCTCTTCTCTTCCAGTACTCCCCCCTGCTGAAGAAGCTCTACTGTCAGATCGCAAAGACATGTCCCATCCAGATCAAGGTGTCCACGCCGCCGCCCCCCGGCACCATCATCCGCGCCATGCCCGTCTACAAGAAGGCCGAGCACGTCACCGAGGTGGTGAAGCGCTGCCCCAACCACGAGCTCGGC
>NW_010141867.1:0-2265 GCF_000699245.1 Pterocles gutturalis
CGACCCGAAGTTTAAATCAGACAGTCGGAGGATAGGACCCTCCCGAATATCAGCCCCAGGACAGGATCCTCCGGGGAACCTGTTTTCCCTCCTCCCGTGGCAGCACCACGGGGGCCGTGACGCGTCCCTCGTGACGCGAAGGGGCATCCTGCGGGCGGCCGGGCCTCCTCACCTGCGGGCAAGGGGATTTAGGTGATTTGGGGGCAGCGAGAGGTGGGAGGAGTGGTGAGCCGCCCTCCGGCTCCCACACTCTAGGGGAGAAAAAAACCCTTTGCTATTCTAAACCTTCACAGCCCCCCATGCGCTGGACAGGCCGTCGGACCCCGTGGAGACCCCAGGGTCTGGCACGGCTGTCGCCAAGTCCCAGAGCGCACTCCCCTAGCGGGGACAGCCTGCAGGCGGGGGCCACGGGACACAGCCCGGGATCTCGCTCGGAGGCGTGCGGGTTCTTGTCTGGCCGCTGCCTTTATAGGGATAAGGACAGAGATTATTTTTTCACCGTTTTACTTCGATAAAGACATCCCGAGGTATTATTTACAAGCGCACATAATTTACCTATGCTATTTGGCAAAGCAACTTCGGAAAAGAAAGTGAATGAATAAATACTTCATAACTGCTGGTAGAACAGACTGGCTCCTGTAATGAAGAAAAGATTTATGTCACGTTATTCCAGCCCAAATAGCAGCAGCCTCTGTTTGTCTCAGCCCAGTGCTTCTATTTAAATGTTACTTTCATATATTATGTGGCATTAATTTAACTATAGCTCATTAAGGCAGAATGAAATGGTTAAATTAACTTATCAACCCATAATGATGATGAATGAGGTATTAATTCAGATACAAGCTGGGCAATTTGCAAGTTTACGCATTCTGATGGTTCTCAAATAACATTTTGAATAGCGGGTCAGCGCCTCAATCAATTACATAAGCATGTAAAGTCGGTCTCTCGGAAAAAAATCCTTTTTCATGCATATGCATTAAAACATGTTCGCAATTATCCTCGGAAATTGCCTTCATTGGATTAAGCAGCAGTCTTGGACGCGGGTTCTGGTCTTCCCTGTGCCTTTATTAAAGCTGTGAGCAGCGCTGGCTGCAGCAGCCGAGGCTCTCAGTGTTTGTTTAAACAATGTTTACTAAAGAGGCGCTGCTCGGCGGTGCGGGGGTGCGGGTGTGTGTGTGGGTGTCTGTGCGTGTTTCAACAACAATAGGCAAAACTCGGCTGCTCCCGTGGATTCTCCAGAAAATTCCGTCTCTCTCCCAGAGAATCAGCAGCAAGTAGCTTCGAGGGAGCGCTTAATGTTTTTCGAGGACGCGATTAATTACTGTCCCCAAAGACAGACTTCTGAAAGTGTCCTTTACTTAGACTCCGTTTAGGGCCCTTGACTCATTATCTGTGAGTGGTCTTTGTAGGAGGAACATCAGATGCGCGGGTCTGACATCGGCTTTTACATGCTGCGTTGTACAACAGACGCAGTGGCAGGGGGAAGTACTAATTACCTTAAGGCTAGCTAATAACGCAGTTTTCCAACACTGCCTCTAACGGGTTGAAGTTAGTAATCAGCAAGAAAATCATCATCAGAAGCGGCGGACAAATCAGGGGCACACACGGATTTCGACAGGTCCGCGCTAATGGGAGAGGAGCGCACGGATCAGGAGGAGGGTGATTATGACCGATCCAGCATTTCAGAAGGACTTGAAATAGCAGCTCCACGCCTGCCGGAGTCATTAGTCCGGGAGCAGCCGCCTTCCCCGGGCATACAGGGACTTTTTAGACATTTCAAAACGTTACAGCCCTCTCCGCCGCCTGCCTCTCTGCCAGCAAGGCCTCGGCGGAGTATCACTGCCAATGCGGGGTTCACCCTTAAATCCCCCCCGACGAAGGCCAGGCGGTTGCCGGCGGGCCCGGGCAGTGGGCGGGTGCCAGGATGGAGGGGCGTCCCGGGTCGGGGGGACATGGGACGGATACAGCTTCTGACTCTATGCCTTGAACGCTGAACTCAAGGGTTACTAGAAAGGGGTCCTCTCGCTTCTGCTCCGTCATCTGGTGAAGCCATTTCGTGTTAATTAATCCCCACCAAATGGTAAAACCAGCAACGACCCTCCTTTTCCATTACGAGAAAGTATATATATTTTTAATGATTTAGATTGGTTTCCTTATGAGACAGGGCAGGAAACTGCAGCTCCCCTTTATGTCCTGCCTCGTCCCATTTCCCGGCAGGATTGCTCTCTTCCCAGCTCTCTCGCTTTCTCCTTTGGCACCGGCTCT
>NW_010141868.1:0-356 GCF_000699245.1 Pterocles gutturalis
GGCCACCACCTGCCAGCGGTTCCCTGGGTATGCCCAGCACCGGCAACTGGTGTGTCCCAGCTGGCACTGGCCTGCCCCGCCGTCCTGCCGGGTTTTGTCCCCCCTGCAGTGCCCGTGTCCTTTGGGAAGCCTCAAGCCACAGTCGGTCCCAGCTCAGCACCAGGGGCTGCACCGCAGCTCCCAGCTTAGGTAGGGTACATGGAGTGTCACTGTCCTGTCCCCCCCCCGGCCCCTTACACCGGTGTATGGTCGTAGGTGCCACCCCGGAGCTGGGGTGGGGGGTACAGGTACCTGAACAGCCCTGTGCCCTGAACCCTGCCACCCCCATGGGCCTGAGGGGGGAGATGTGGCAGCGG
>NW_010141868.1:405-1948 GCF_000699245.1 Pterocles gutturalis
GGCAGACCGCGGGCCGGCTTTGCTTAATGAGCCTGCTGCGCTAATGAGTGTTTGACACTGACGAGATGATGTTGTAATTCAAGGCTCTGGTTTTGGCGTGTGTAAATCTAATTTGATATCACCATGCTGCAGAGTGATTTTTCTTTTTTCAGGCAACAACATTAGAGACATGAAACACTGGCAGCAAACATGCTCTTTGGCAAGAGCCACAGTATGGGATGTTCAGGGGAGGAAACAAAGGGAAGGAGAGGGGTGGGGTGGTGAGGAGCAGGGTAGGATACAGGTATGGGGCCTGGCGTGTGCCAGCAGCTGCAGGGCAGAGCGTTTCCAGGGTGGGTGGGTGTGCACACGCTTACACAAGCGCCTGCGTGCTCACCCTTGCCCCAGCTGGCCTGGGCAGCAGGCCCTGGGTTTGGCAGCTCCCCCCAGCAGCTAACGGCCCTGGAAAACCCATTTGTTTTCTTGCCCAGCAGACACTAATTTTCTGCTCTCAAGAAGGTGTTTTTAACACTCCACACTGCATTATCCACACAGCCCTGCCCAGGGGCTGTCCCCTCCCTGCTCCCCCTCACGCGCAGTGTCCCTTTTGGGGTCATCAGCTGCTCCTGAGGGCACAGGAGGCGAAGGAAAGCGCCAGGGAAGGAGAACAAGGACAGCACAGAAGGAAGAGGGGCTCTGGGCTGATACCAATTGCACGTTTTCCTCTTTTATTGTAAAACATGGCCAACGCGTGCAAGGCTCCAGCCGCCAGCTCGGGATTGCTGCTCTTGGGCAGTGGGTGGTGGCCCTTGCAGGTGGTGGTGACACAGCCAAGGGACGCAGGGAGCTCCAGGCAGCCTACAGAGTAACGGCACTTCTGTGGCGAGAGCAGCTCCCGCACAGGGTGGCGCAGGGCAGGGTGGCACGGTGACAGATGCAGACAGCCCTCCTTCAGAAGAGGCGCTTCTCGTACCTGTGAGGGGAGCGGCAGACCGGAGAGCTCTCTTACTGACCCGCCTGACCAGGGCCAGGAGAAAGGGGCAGTTAGGAAAGGCTCCTGCCTGCCAGGGAAGAGCCAGCAGCACTTACGAGTGGAGGCCGTGCACCCCTCCTTCCACCTGCGCAGACGTCGTCCTCTTCTCAAACTTCAGCTCTCCCGAGTACATCATGGCTCTGAGGGGGAAGGAGACCTGTCACGTGCCAGGCAGAGCCCAGGGAAGACGGTGCTTGGCATGTGAGCAGCTGGGACGAGGGACACTGGTTACTCCAGCTGCAGCCAGAATGGTTTTCGCTGGGCTCCCAAGAGCCAGGCAGAGAAAGGCAGCCCCAACATTCCAAACCGCCCTCCTGCATCCCGGGGGCTGGCACATCTCTGACGCAGCGCCCACTGGAGACGAGGGAAGAGGGCTGCCAAGGCCAGACCATGCAGAACACACCACAGCATGGGCACAGCTTGCCCAGAGACCCCCCCCAAACTTCAGCGCTGTGGCCTAATCAGAGCACGAGCGAGGGGAAGCACTCACCGGACTTGGGTCAGGCTCTTGGCACCAATATCCTGGCAGGA
>NW_010141868.1:1997-2345 GCF_000699245.1 Pterocles gutturalis
CCTTGTCCTGCACTGCGCCAGAGACCCCCTGGGCCACTTTGATTTTGTCTGTCTCACTGCATGGGAGCACAAACCAAGGAAGTCTGTGAAGCAGAGAAGCCCCAAAAGCTTGATCTGCTGCCCCCAAGCACCATCTCTCACCTGAAATACCGGTTCTGGCTGCCCAGGTTCTTGTCCATGGCATCTAGTGAGCCCATGCCACGGTATTTCTTCAGCCTAATGCCATCCGAGAAGAAGTATTCACCTGGGGCCTCCGTGGTGGCAGCCAGGAGAGAGCCCATCATCACTGGCACAAGAGATCAGCGAGAGCAGCACGTCAGCAGCAGGAAGGCTGTGGCCGGAGAAACC
>NW_010141868.1:2376-10121 GCF_000699245.1 Pterocles gutturalis
CAGGCACAGCACCGTGCTGGATCCACCCTCCCAGGCCCCGGCCACCCTTGTGCCCAGAATCCGATACCGTAGGAAAACCCTGCCGAGGAGACCCCCCCAACATCGTCCACGACCCGGCTGCCCGACGCGCTGCTCACCCGTGGAGGCCCCGAGCGCGAGGGCCTTTGCAATGTGCCCGACTGTCTGGATCCCTCCATCCGCAATCACGGGGACGCCAAATCTCCGGGCATATTCGGACACCTTGTACACCGCCGTGGCCTGGGGACGGCCGCATGCCAGCACTGCAGGCGGGGAGAGAGCAGAGAAAGGGTCAGCTCCCGCGCAGCAGCGCATCCCCTCCCCAGCAGGCCCTTTAGGCTTCCAGCACACACATGCTCCAGCACTCGGGAATGCACAAATCCCTGGATGCTCCTTCCCTAGGCTGAGTTGAAAGAGAAGTGGATGCCCAGGAGATGCCTGCTGGGACATCATCATGGCCCTCGACTCCAAAAAAGCTGTGGATGACCTGGGGACTGGGGTCTTCGACCCAATGCCTGGGATCAGCCGAGGTCTGCAGCTCGTCCTGGTGCCCAGCAGATGCGTGGGAAGCTTGGGAGGGAAGCGGAGCAGACTCCAAAAGCCCCTCCCCAAAGCATCCCTGGCATGTAGCCACATCCCACCACTCGCTCCCTCCTGGCAGTGCCAGACCCCTTCGTGTACCCAGCGGCTGTATGATGTGCTTCGTGCATGGAAAGGCAGCTGGCTGGGAGAGAGCTGATTTGTATATATACATAGATATAAATTTTATATATACATCTGCACACACACACACAAACACACATGCAGCAGTAGAAAAGGAAACGGGCAGGATGATTTGATTGCTTACGGGAAATGATTTATGTTCCTGCCCGGCAACATAGCAAGGATTGTGTTGAGTTTAGCTGCCCCATGGGAAGGGAGGTGTTAGCTGTGGATTCACCTGCTCTTCCCAGTCGCTACCAGTTAGAGGCTTCCCATTGTGCGAGGGGAAAACCAGCACAGGGCACATCTGGTAAGACATCTGTCAGCCCCAGGCACAGACACTGAGATCAGCTGCTCTCAGGGCGACTTCCCTTCCCCACAATTAACGGGAAGCCTCTTCTCCAGTCCCAGTTAGTCCAATACATGGGGTAAGATTATGGCCATGCAGGATTAGTACGTGGGAGCGTGAACCCAAGTGTGGTGTAGCCTGCCCGGCAGCGTCCCTGGCAGCGGCACTGGCAGCACACATCCCTGGCAGAGGTTTGCCGAGCCCGGGAGTCTGCAATCGCTCTGCTCCCAGTGCTCAGCAGCAGCTGCTGAGAGAGGGAAGCCCAACTCCAGGCTGAGATTGTCAAAGAACTGATTTTAATCAGACAAAACTCGGCGTTAAGCTAGGGCTCAGTCAGCCAGGGAGAGGCTGCCAGCTATACGTGAATGCCATTAGTCTTAAAGAGATGGTCTCGCTCGGTACTGCGCTGCTAAAGGCCACATCGCGGCCACAAAACACTGCAGGGACTAGCCCTGTGGAGAGAGGCACCTGATTTTGGAGGGTCTAGAGGCCGGTGTCTACAGGATTGTGCTGCAGACAGTGCCCACAGAAACCTCCCAACAGGGACCACGGAGACCAGCCCTTTAAGGAACAGCTTGGCTCAGGGCCCCTGGGAGCATCGCGCCGTTCCGACTGTCCCAGCGCCCAGCGCCACAGCTTCAGAGCGCAGGCTTCCAAAGCAGGGTTCAGAGCACGCACACGCCGAGTGGTCGGGGTGACGGTTTGTCTGTTTTAGTGTATCTGCAAAGGGTGGCCCTACGAGACCATCTGCTAGAGAAAAACCTCTAAAAATGTCAAAACAAGGAGAAAGGGCAAAGCCAAGGCTCGCCTCGGGGGGCTGCTCCGTCTGTAGCATCAGAGAAGCACAGCACAGACACCGCTGCAGCCTGTGCTGGGCAGGAAAGAGCCCTTTCTCTGCACAGGAGGATCAAGATGCGGGTGCCAAGGTGGCTGTATGGGGGTATGTCCCTCTGGGACCCCAGGGGAGCCAGCTCCGAGGGAAGCGTTGCCAGTGCACAACTTCCCCACAACTGGGGCCAGATTTAGAGCAGGATGGAGGATTTAGAGCAGGATGGAGGATCCCGCTCAGGGATCACCCTCCAGCACTGGATCAGCGGGTCCATGCCCAGCTGGAGATCCAGAAGGTGCAGCCACAAAGCCCGGTCAGGCTCCTGTATTTTGGACCGGAGCTTGGACAGGCCTGAGTGCCCTCAGCTTTGACAGTTCAGACCCTGCTTTAGGAATTCAGAAAGGCTTCTCAGCTTCCATTTCAGATTCAAAACCAGTATCCAAAGCCACAAAACCCCAAGTGCATCTACAGCTAAATTATTCTCAAACAAGCAGTAGGGCCATGTGCAGCCAGATCAGGGTCCTGCTTCAAGACACATCATTAGGGTTGGGAACAGGGCAAGTGACTTACTATAGGTGCCCGTGACAGTAGAAGGGCATTTGGGGCTGTGGGACTTTAGGTCTGGAGGGATCTTTGGAGCAGCTAAACAAAAACAAACACACACATTTTAGAGACAGAAGAACAGCAGCAGAACAAAGGACCCCAGCAGTGACCTGCTACTAGGCAGAGCGTACAGTGTGGGACAGAGCTGACCTTGCAAACCCTTCCTAGCCCCAGCCAAGCCAGCGGCCAGGTCCAAGCCAGGCCCTGCGGTGCACAGCACATGCTCGCCCTGCCCCAGCAGCCATCCAGAGAGGTGAGCCCCTAACCCAAAGAACCAGAGTTCTTGCCCTAAGAGGGCCAAAAACCTGGGGAGCTTCAGTAAAGAGCTTTGCAATCATGTCTCCTGTGAAGCACCATGATCCACCTCACATTCCTTCCCCAAAGCCAGCACCCAACCCCACCTCTGGGGATGTTCACCACGCTGCAGAACAGAGCGTGGCTCAGCGGGTCCGCTGCCTCGGAGCCAGAGGAGGACACATGCGTCCTGGTTCTGCTCTGGCTACAGAAGCGTCAGCCCAAGGACACCACAGCCTCCCTAGAAAGCTCATCTGAGACACACTGCCCTGACCAGGAACCCCCCCGCAGCCAGCGCTCCCCTGGCAGGCAAAGCAGTCGAGCTCCAGGGCTGCCTGAAGGCTCCACACTGGATCTGGCCAAGCTAATGCAGCACCTTCAGCATCAGCTACCCTCCTGCTGCCTCCCATGGCAAGAACCAAGGAGCAAAGCAGAGAAGAGCTGTGTTCATGAGCGGCACCTCGCACCATCCCTCTGCATCTCGCCTGACGGGTTCAAAACACAAGGACTGAGCCTGGCCTCCCAGCAGCCGTTCTCCAGGCCCTGGGGACACCCCTGTCCACCTTTTAGCTAAGGGTGACATGGCCTATGCCCCACACAAGCTCTGGCTAACTGTAGGGACAACTGCCAGAAATTCCACTTCTGGGAATTGCAAAGGCATCAAGCCCAGCAGACCAATTCTCAAGTATCACGCACGCTGCTGCCAGAGGGGAGGGGAGCGCAGACAGCCTGGTGCACTTCACCCCTCAGCCCTGGGGATCCCGTGAGCCCCTCTCCCTGCAGAGCTGCCCGCCAGCCCCGTCCCACACCGAGCCAGCGGCTCCTCTTGGCAAAGCCACATGTGCCGCTCCTGCTCTACTGAGTCTTGGTCAGTACTGGGAAATGCCTTTGCTGCTGCTGCCACCCCAAAGGTTTGACCCAGGGGATGAGAACGTCCTGGACGAAGGGGGTGAAAGACGGCTCGCTGTTGGACACTGCCCTTGCTTTTCAGCAGGGAATCTCTACTGAACAGATGCCTCCAGCCTGTTTAGGAGATGGTTGATCTCTCTCACCTTCCTGCGTGATGCAGATGGAGCCACTGCCCATCCCGACTCTCAGGGCATCGACTCCTGCGTCAATGAGGTTCTTGGCCTGAGCAGCGGTCACAACTGTGGGGAGCAGAAACGGTTTTGAAGAGAGACAAGCAGATTTGTGCGCGACATCGTTCTGCCCCACGGCTGCAAACACCCCCGACCCAGGGCACCAGCCGTACGGCCGTGTCCGAGCCAGGCCTGTCTGTCCCCTGCCACCAGGCCTGTTCCTGTCCCTGCTGTCCCCAGCACACAGGTGACACTGGTCCTTTAGGCTACTCTGCAACACGCTGACACCCAAAGGCTGCGGTAGCAGAGGTCACCCCATGGTGCCAAACCCTCTTGGGGCCACACCAGGGAGGGCAGGCAGCACAGGCTAACAGCAGCACCAGTAACACCCCAGCCAGGGAAAGACACGGACTGCTGAACTCTGCTGCCAAGAGGCTGGGAAATTTCCATTAGGTTTCCACATTCAGCAATATTCGTTGTTATTATCATCATCATCATAATCTAAGATTATAAACTGGTGTGTAAAGAGGCTAACATGTAATGGGCTACAGAGGACTGTAGCACACTGTGCTGCAGAACAAAGGTTTAAAATCACCTGCAGCTGTGGCAGCGGCAGGATGCTGCCCTGTGTCTGCAGAGTGGTCTTGCTCTGTTCCACAAGCCAGATGAAACCATTTTAAGTTCACAGACATTTACCAAGACGATAATTTCATCCAGGTCCCTGCAGCTCCTTCTATGTCTAAGCTCAAACATACTTTCAAGCCAAGAATAGTCTTCAACACATGCCTACCGTTTCCTCCAATAACTTGTAGGTTGGGATATTTCTCCTTAATATATTTTATCATATTGATCTGGAAGATGGAGTTCCCCTGAGAGGAATCCTGCAACAGAAAGAAAACTATTTTCAACCACAATTTCTACAAAAGATTATAAATACAGCTCTGGAAGAGCCACAGATCTTCACTCTGCTTCCTGGGGTCTCTGCTAGGCTGCCTAAGTGGGCAGAACGAGACCCCAAATCGAGCACAGAACCAGGAGACGCTGCTGCCAAGACAGTGACATCCCTTCCCTATACAAGGCAGTTTATCGTAAAGACTTCAGTAATATCCTTCACGTTTAAATCCCGTGGCTTCTACAGCAGGCAACAAGCAGCACATCCAGCCACGGGTCAGAACCGTCTGGCTCTGCCACCAGGACACTGCCAGCCCTGTCCCAAACCACAGGTGAAAGGGAAAATGAACGTTCCTTGTGACCCCCGAAGGGCTGGCGGGGGGTGCGGCTCTCCCTGCTGCAGGGAGGGCAGCTGCAACACCCGATGCTTACCCCCTAGGGCTCAGGCCTGCCCAGCTCATGGTGTCTGTTCAACATCCCCAGCTGCAACGCTGCCCGGCCATGCCCTCGGAGCACGGCGGACGCGCATGCTAACAATCGATGAGAAAATGATGTGCAAATACAGGTGTGACCAAAAGCCTACGGCCAAGGGGAGAAGAGCAGAGCAGCTCTGGGCTGAGCGCCCTGAACACCCGGCGGTTAGGAGAATAACAGGAACAAACACCAAACAGTGGAAGGGAAACTGTAAGAAGCCATATATCCAAAAAACCTAGTTAGGAACGTCAGAGAGGATGGCAGCAGACTGCAAGAAGCATTTGCAGAAGACCCTGCACTAACTGACAGTGTTTCTCTTCTCAGCCTTCAGGGCTTCGATGTACCCTACATACGCCCTTGAGGCCAAAAAAGTTCCCAGGCAAGAGGAATCCCTCTTATCTGAGGACTCCAACCTGAATGAGACTGAGAGGTCAACAAACTGCCATATTCTAACACAAAAGGACCTGTACTGGAGACAGTAAGTGTCACGTTGCTGCCCCACTGTCAGGGAGATTTGTTCAAACGGGATCCTCAGCCCCCCCACACCAGCTCACCAGCACGACCACATCCACGCCAGCCTGCACCAGGAGGTCCAGCCGGTACTTGTCATCTTCGTGGGTGCCAATAGCAGCACCACAGAGCAGCTGCTTCTTGGAATCCTTAGAAGCCAGAGGATAGTCCCTGTTCTTCTTGAGATCCGTGCGGGCAATTATAGCCACCAGCTCATCATCTTCATTAACGATTGGCAGCTTGCCTTGAAACAAAGAGAAAGAACATCACTGCAGAGTTCTGCCAGAGACCGGCGCTAGGCTGGAGCCGTGCGGCAGAGCAGGGAATCGGGCAGGCAGCACATGGTACCGGGTGGGGACTCAAAGGTGTGTTACCAAACCTTGCTGGGCCACGGAAGCCAGCAGCTGCCTCCAGAAACACAGCAAGGGGTTTGCAAGACTGGAGGAGGACTCTGTATCCTCGCACTGACCATAGAAAAAGTGCATCTTTTTTAATATCACAGAATCACAGAATGTTAGAGATTGGAAGGGACCTTGAAAGATCTAGTCCAATCCCCCTGCCGGAGCAGGACACCTAGATCAGATCACACAGGACACTGTGTTAAAAGTCAAACTACCAAACCCTAACAGAGCTGAACTGCCAAAATGGGAAGGCCAGGACAGAAAACTGAAGACGTGTGGCTGGACAGCCAGGCGCTCGTCAGCTCCTGGGCTGCCAAGAATCCCTCAACCCCAAACAGATTTGAGATGAACGCTTGTGAACTCTGTACCCTGGCAGAGAGCTGCAGGCACCCTCTCCTCGCTGTGCTCTCCTCCTGCTGGATCGCAGCCCTCCCACGTTCCACCCACGCCCAGACGCGTGCCCGCACCCACCCACTCCTGCTCCCAGCCCAGCGCTCCCGTGACTTTCCCTCGTGTCGCAGACGTTCGTAGGTACCTTTTTTACTCCTTTGCAGAATTTCATTCGCTTCTTTTAACATGACGCCAGCCGGGGCCACAACAAGATCCTCTCGCTTTGTCATAATCTAGTGGGAGGATGTGAGATAAAAAGTCACAAGAACTCCTTCGCGCTGATCCGAAAATACCGAACCCCTCTGCCCACGTGAAATGCTCCGCAGCAGCCATGTGGGAGTGCTCCACAGCACAGCAACGCGCCTCCAGAAACGCACAGGAACAGCCTCCAGTGTGCCGTCCCCATGCAAGCACTGGCCACCAGCCCCTGAGCCCATGGGTGCAGGGAAAACAGGAGAGGGCAGCGGGCCTCCACAAGCCGAGGGAGAGCACCGAGAAGCAAGGGACGACTCTCAGATGACCCTTGTTTGGGATGTCACCCAAACAGCCCCCCCTTTTAATAGAGCACAGGCAAGTAAGGGCTGGAGACACCTCCAGAGTCCCATGCTGTTCTGTCAGAAACGCTCCCCCCACGCTCGTTTTCGGGCAGCGATCCCCAGCGCACAGGCTCTGGAAGGGCTCTGCCCAGAATAACCCGCTGCTGCTGCTGCTGCCAAGGTCAACGAGGCAGAGGAGTCACCTCAATCCAAACAAACACCTCACCCACGCTCGCTTTGACAAACAACCACCAAAACCAGCGGAAGGGCAACGGGCACGAGCTGGAGCATGAGAACATCTGAGGTGGAATACAGGAAAGCTTTCCCCACAACAGCGGTCAAACACCGAAGAGCAGCCCAGGGAGACAGTGACATTGCCATCCTTGGAGACACAGCCCCACACAGCCTGCTCCAGCTGAACGTGCCTCGAGCAGAAGGCTTGACAAGGGACCTGGAGGTCCCTCCCCACCCGCAGTGTTCTGCGATCACAAAGTCCACGTGGGATGTTTCATCAAAGGTTACTCGAGAGGGCCAGGCACAGCTCTAGGGAACACTCCCTAACCCTCGAGGAACACAACAAAAGAGGGAATGTTTCAGTTAGTTGCAGAATCATAGAATCCCAGAATGGTTTGGGTTGGAAGGGACCTTAGAGATCATCAGTTCCACCCC
>NW_010141868.1:10345-10987 GCF_000699245.1 Pterocles gutturalis
CCTTGACCCCCTCCAGGGATGGGTTATCCACAGCTTCTCCGGGCAACCTGTAGTTATACCATAAGAACAGACATTTTGGACCAGGAAAGAGGTTCACCCCACCTGTATCCACCCAAAATCCTGTCCGTGACAGAACCCACATCTTGGGAAAAGCCTGAGGAATCAGAGACACATCCCACCACACTCCCACGGCCTGTGGGATCCACAAGCTTCCCGAGCCACAGGAGAACTTTGTGTTCAATGGGATGGCCATGAAGGCTCGGCAGGATGACTGCTGGCCGATGAGTGGGGAGGGATCTAGACCATTCCTTCCCTCGCCTGCCTGACAGAGGCAGGCACCAAATGCTCACAGCAGCAAGCTTCCGACTGTGCAGCGCTGAATCACCCACGTAAAGGATGAGAGGAGATTCTTACGTGGCTCCTGAACAGGCCAGCAGCGCTTCAAAGGGCCACGTGTACTTTGATAACCTACTCCTGGTCTAAGATTCTTGTTACAGGTATTTATAGGCGATTTCAAACCCTGCAAGGATGAGCATGTGATACCAGGTTTGGTCAGCAAGAGCTAAAAATAGTCATGAGCCAAGCGCAGAGGCTGGTCAAGAGGCAGCGGTGGTGTAACCCCGCAGCGCCGCAGATCTATGG
>NW_010141868.1:11090-11462 GCF_000699245.1 Pterocles gutturalis
ACCCCTGCCAGTCTCCAAGCTCAGGGGGTTATTTTAAAGAGCAAGTGGCCTAGATGAGGCCGGCACACCTCGAGAAAGGCAGTCGAGAAAAGGGAGATCAGCGCTCGGAGGGCTTGCTGGGCATGGCGCAGCTGCTGCAGCCCTGGCCAGCGCCAGCACGCTACGCGGGACCGCAGCAGCAGCCAAGAACACCAGAAATTAATTACTGAGCCAGGGGAGAGCACCAGCTGCAGAGAGAATGGCTTCCGCAACACGGACAGATAACGCTGCAGGAGGAGCACATGCACGCCAACTGCCCGGCCGCTCTCCTTCATCTGCAGTGCAGGAGTCGCAGAGGGAGTGTGAATGAACAAGACACTCTCCCCTGGAAAC
>NW_010141868.1:11493-12246 GCF_000699245.1 Pterocles gutturalis
ACCCGCCGAGCTACCGTGGAGCCGCTCCCTCCAGCTGGCACAGCATCCTCACAGCCACACGGCTTCCTAACGCAACGCTCGCATCCCCCCGGTGCTCGCAAAGCCTTCTCACCTCACCAAGAGGCAAGTCATGCTCTGACTCTTTCAGGAAATCAATATCTCGAGATGAAATGATCCCAACCAGCTTGCCCCCCATCTTCCCGTTGTCCGTGATGGGAATCCCACAGAATCCGTGACGAGCTTTTGCTTCAAACACATCTCGCACTCGGTCATTGGGGCTCAGCACCACGGGGTCTGTGATGAATCCTTGCTCGTATTTCTGAAAAGAAGCAGATTCAGCAGCCAGGCTGATCAGCACCGCCAGACCCAGCAGAGGCTGGACATGCCCACACAAAGGCCTGCAACTGCCCAACCCGGCCACATGCTCAGCAACAGGGTGATTCCCAATCCAGCACCAAGGCTCACCCAAGTAGCATTAGATCCCCAGGAGTTCCCAGGATAACCTATTTCCCAAAATTACGGGGAACATTCCATACCAGGAGGCCTGACAGCTCCCAGATCCCAGGCTGCATGTGGGGCAGCGCCTGACACAGCACAAGAGGTTTGTGCAGGTAACTGCGACAGTGCTGCTGTTCTGAAACACCACGATGTGGCAAACCAGGGTCTCCTCTCACAGCTCCTTCAGCAGGGCCAACCCCACCGCCCACCTCCACCAAGCACCCAGCCAGCCCGGTCTGTCATTGTGTCCCCCCA
>NW_010141869.1:0-207 GCF_000699245.1 Pterocles gutturalis
GGGGACATCCAGGGGATGTTGGGGACATCCTGGGGACATTGTGGGGACACCATGGGGACACAGGGGGGAGTGGGGCTTGGGGACACGCTTGGGGACACACCTGGGGCTGTCCTGGGGTTGGGGACACACTTGGGGACACTGTCACCTGCCCCAGTGTGACATCAGGGCCCCCTCAGCTTGGGGACCTGCCGGTGCCCCTGTTCCCCA
>NW_010141870.1:0-295 GCF_000699245.1 Pterocles gutturalis
AAGCCCCTCCAGGTGACAGAGCCCTTCTGGGTGCTGGATCCTCCACAGGTGACAAAGCCCCTCAGGATGACAGAGTCCCCCTGGGGTGACAGACCCCCTCTGTGTGACAAAACCCCACCGGGTGACAGAGCCCCTCTGGGTGCTGGTGTCCTGCTGGGTGACGGAGCCCCTTGGCGTGACAAAGCCCCTCCCGGTGCTGGATCCCCATGGGTGACAAAGCCCCTTGGGGTGACAAATCCCCTCCAGGTGCTGGTGTCCCGCCAGGTGCAGGTGTCCCCCAACCGTGGGAGCTCCC
>NW_010141871.1:0-16445 GCF_000699245.1 Pterocles gutturalis
AACCCTCCCTCCCCCCCCCAAAAAAAAAAAAACCATAACAAATTAGGAGTTTATGTGGAGGAGAGTTAGCATTGTGATGTAAATGCCTGTGAGAATTTTGCTTGCTTACTTGCTTTCAAGCTAAGCTTTTCCATCACAAGAAACTCAAGCCAGGAGAGGCCTCAGGACCCAAACGATGACAGTTCTTCTGAAAGGAGATTATCACTTTTTTGATCACTTTGAACTTTGATAGGCGTCACATAAAACTACTGGCTGAAGCAGTGCATCTGCAACTTGACTTGGTAAGCAGAGGCATGCAGAGAGCAGGGCTGCTGCTCAACGCCTCAGATACGGCATCAAGCAGACCTAGTCCCAAGGTGCAATGCCCACAAGTGGTTTCTGCCATTTCAAACACAAGACAACATTGCACAAAAACCAAACACTGAAGCTGTCTGTTCCTTTGATTCTCTCCTCTTCTGCTATGTTGAACCCAGATGATATAATTCACTTGCTCCCCTCATATATTTGCTACACGGGAATAAAGTGCCATTCCCAAGAGCTGCTGGAGTCAGACTGTCCTGGAATTTGTGGCAGGGACTCTACTTTCTTGTAGCACTATAATGTACCAGGATGAAGATTTGTAGCAGAATGGGATGCACTCAAAGAGACAAATAAATGATGTAAAATTCAATGGTTGCGTGATATATCCTGGTTCTCTTTCAGGGTATAACTTTTCAGATATTTAATAAGATTAAATTAAAGATTAAAGACTTTCCAGTTTTTTAATAAGAACACTATAAAAATTATTATAAAGACTTTGTAAATATTATTAGGTTAACCAGCACTGTTAGTATTCAGGAAAGCAGCACAAGTGGTCTGGAACCTCATAGCTAGACCTTTTGATGTAACAGAAAGGTAACATTTTTCTTTCTAACCACCTAATCCATACAAGAAAAAATGACTGAGAGCCTCAATTTATTTCCCACAAAGCAGTAATAGCTACCTCTCCTTGCTTACCTCCCACAGCATCTGCTTTGATGAAATAATTGCATTCATTCTTGATGAAGTATTAGCATGAAATAATTAATGTTTACATTTAAAGCAATGTGTGTTTGAGCATCATAGTTAATACTATGTTAAGGTGAAATATGTCATTTTTTTCCCTGTTTCTGGCAGTCCAAGATTGTACATAGAGCTGAAGTTTATTAAGTTGCTTTTCCAATTGTAACCAATAAAAATGCGTCTATTTTTCAAGCCAAATAGTGAACTTGTGTTACTATTATTTGACAGCTTTTAAAGATTGACAGCAAGGTAGCAATTGCTTTGCAGTATTATAGAATTTTACAGGCTAGCCTAACACATAATCATGGTTTTTGATGGATATGAAATAAGACTGAAAAGCATTGCAGCTGGTTCAGTGGGGCTTACTCATTTGTATTCGATATACAGTTCTGTGGAGGGGGGAGGGGGGGAAGAAGGTAGAGTGAATGGGAATCCCTGGGGAATTTTTGAGGCTGAATGGAAGGAAAACAATTCTGATGGGTTTGATAGGAGAACGAACTGCTTCCTCACTTGCGTGATTGCCTCTGGCTTTTGTATTTAAGAGGCAGTAAAACTACATTGATGGGCAAGAAAGATGGCTTGGAGCAATAAAGAATGAAGGTTAATGAAAATGAGAGGTATCTTAAGTAAATGAGGAAAGTCTGTGGGAAACTCCGGAGTGGTTGGAGCAATAGTCAAGTGAACAAAATAGATCGGGGAGATGGGGAGAAAGAGAATTGGTGTGATGGGATTGATAATATTTTTGTTTTCACAGTCTTTGGGATTTATTCGCTCTTTTGTCTTTATGCATATACACATACTACCTGCCCACCTGAGTTTCAGAATATCTGACTCCACTTACTACATTAAATTTTTCTCCATAGTCACCAGAACTTTTTGTGAAAAACACTCTAAATTACAACCCAAGGTAACTTAAATGGGTTTCTGCTAAAATTGAGAGATCCTTAAGTAAGCAAATTTAATATTAATCCATATCCACACAGCTCTCTAGCCTTTTCACTTTCTTTTTCTTCGGGCAACCCTGGACTAACCTGGGAGATTTTACTGACTTCAAATGCATTAAATATATTGATCTGCAGAAAGCTTTGGCGTCAGGCTGTCTGTAGCCCATCTCATGCTGTTGGAAAGGAAATGCTTTTGCCTCTCTCTACAGAAGAAACAAAATGAAAAACATTATCAGGGTTTCAAATCACTGTGAAAGCTTGAGAGGCTGGGGGAATTGACTAATAGCAGCTGTATTGCAATTAGTGGGGAAGAGCTTGGCTATAAGCAGCAATGATTCTTTTTAGCATGTCAGAAAACTTTAAACAGTGTATTTCTGGAAAAATTATTTGTTCAGAAATAACCGATAGTGTACACCTTTGCACCAAGGTCAGCAGCATTTTGGAAGGGATACTTTACTTGTACTTTTCCATCTATAGCATCATGTTCTTTCTTCATAACGAGGTTCCCTTGGTGTCAGTAGAGTCTTCATTGAGTTCCAGACTAGTTTCAAGCTGTGAGGGGATCATATAAAGCCACATCATTTAGCCTGCAATCTTTCTTTACTTTTTCAATAAGTTGCTTAGGTTCAGTGACTTGCCCCCACGAGTCTCTTAGGGCTTAATCAAGTGAAAGGTTGGTTATGCAAATGTGTCTCCCTTTGCAATAACAGCTCATGCAAATTGTTCTCCATCATCTTCTCACAAGAGCACTAAGTCCAGGCTCCAGCTACAACAGGGATTGAATTGTTATAGTTTTTCCGTCACAGAGTTTAACTGAAAAAAACGTGACTTTGGTCATTAAATCAATTAGAGTTCACGGAAAGTAGTGAGAGGATATGACTGCTGTCCCGAGTCACTTATTACTCAATGGAATAATGAGTTTTTCCTTCAGTAATTTCCTGAAGAACCTTTTCCTTTAATCAGGCCCAAATTGGACTTTCAAACATCTTTTATTGCACTGCATAAACACATCCCTTTAAAGTATCATCACCTTAACACCACACGCTAGACAAAACTTCCTTGCCCCCACCGGTACCAACCCACATTTCCCTGGACCCATCACAATCCTCTCTTCCCTGCCAGACAGCACTGAGCTACTTACTGCACATTACTGTACAGGGCATCTTCTACTGCTGGTACCAGCAAGCCTTGCACATATATCTCCCCAGCATGCAGGTTTCATGCAGCCACAGGTGCTTCAAGTCCCTGCCTCTTCACTCCTGAACATAGTGTAAAATGGTGCAACAGGGAGTGCAAAAAGAGTGGCAGTGTCATAGCACCCCTCTCCTGAGCCAGCCACACTGGATTTGAGAATTATGTGTGCTTCTGGGTACTGTCCGCTCTTCAGAGAGGGGAGTTGATCTGAGCTTTGATTTTAAAATGTTGTTTATAAAAGTTCATCTGTTCTTTTTCTAAAACATTTCTGCAAGTATTTCTGCTCTTACAGTAGTTCACACCTCAGTGCACACATTGCAGCTGTTTTATGTGCTTTTTGTTTTACTTAGGTAATATATACTCTCATCAATTGCTTACAGACTTCCCTAGAAAATATCCTTTTTTTCTGAGTGCCAGTGCTACATCCACAGGTGCTGCTGTTTTGCTTTCTTAATTCTGATATTCAATTATGCTCCCAAAGAGGAGGAGAGCTTTCCTTCAGGGCCTAGGTGAAAGCTGTCTTTTCATTACAGCCAGGTCTTAGCTGGTGTCTGCCACTCAGTACTAGAGTTTGTTGTGCTGTGGAGCTGTGCTAGAGTGAGAAAAGTGAACACTTTTGGTGAGATAAACTTGCCTTGCAAATGGAAGTAAGGTGTATTTCCTATATTATATCTTGTAGTTAGTTATCATGAACATATAAAATAATCTTTGGTTTCCTAAAGGAAGTGTTTTAGTAGAGGGAATTATATGTGTTATCCTTCAGCTTTGAAGTGTGATTTTGTACAGTGCATAAATAAGGGTGTTGCTGGGGTGAATTCAACTTATCTATTGTGCAGCTATTTAGTATCTTCTCTGTGGTAATGAAGGAAGAGGGATCAGAAGTTGTCTTTTTTCAGTATCAGGGTGGAGGTGACTTACTGGAAGAAAACAATAGGGCTGCTTAGTCTCTCTGGCACTGGTGGATTAGGGTCAGATGAAGGTAGAGAGGGCTGAGATGGGGGAAGCAGAGGAGAGATTTGAAGTTGTATCTCAAATTACATGAACACTGATGCTATTTGTTCTTTGATCACTGTGATCTCTGCTGTTAAGTAGGAATTTAAATTAGGAGTATGGGATTGGAAGGGACCTAAGTCATCCTGCCTTTCCTCTTGCTGTTACAGCTGTTGTAGTATATAAATCCCTTTGAGAAGGCTGTCATAGTCCATTTTCAATTTAGCGAGGCTCTTTGCCCTGTTATAGGCTGGTTGTTCTCCAGCTAAGCCCTGTTGAAAATTAGAAGCCTTCTATTTTTTGGCTAAGGCAAGTTCAAAGCCAGTTTATTCATATTAATTTAACTTTCAAGATAGTCCTTTAGCTTAAATGGTTTTGCATTTTTGTTGGCTATGAAACTTTCTCAAGTTTTATTTTTGTGCAAGTTAACAAACTGAGGCCTTTGAAATGTGTTTTTTCACATCAGTGGGGTGGGGGAGTGGGTTTTGTTGTTTTGTTATTTTGATTAGGTGTTCTGTCTATTTTTGGGGTTTTTTTTTTAACTGTTCTTGGTTTAGGATATGTAAAAACTACAGTCACTCAGCATTTCAAACCATTTTTCCACCAGTTTTTACAGGATTGATATTTCCTTAGGTAAACACGCTTCTTGGTATATCTTGGACCATCATAGAGAGCAAGAGCTTACTGGCAGCTTGTAGGTGTCTTGAGTAAGATGAATCTCCACTAGCTTTGTTTATCTGTGTCTGAACTAGTCACCTTGGGCTGTCTGTATAGTCAATGTAGAGAAATAGGTAGAGCTAGGGTGAGATTAATCTGACCTATTTTGGGCATCTAATTGAGGATTAAAGGATCACATCTTAAATCTCAGAATCATGGAAACCTGAGGTGGCGTGTTTTGATCAGAATTTCTGCATTTAATCAGAATAATCCGACTCCTTCTGACTGGCAGATTAGCTCCTGGTTATAGTGGTAAATCTTGAAATTGTCTGAGTGCGTGTCCATGAGTCCATGTGCGTATAATGGGAACACCCTAGAATATAATGGTACTGCTTCTCAGTTCTTAATGTGGGTTATGAAATTATGAAGACAAAAGCTAAGACCTGCTGTAGACTTGCTTATACAAAATTGACTTATTTTCTATATGTTTTTGGAATATTAGACGTGGAGGGCTGATTCTGCACTTAATTTTGCATGGATTTTTTGAACTGTCTCCAAGACTTGAAGGCAGAAATTCATTGTTGAAAAGTAGGAGTATCCCAGAAAAATATGTGTGGGGTTTTTTGTTTGTAGGTTTGTTGTTTTTCTTTTTTTCAGTTGCTTAAAACTGTTAGATATCAGACAGGGCAGTGGGCCTTTTTGGCTGCGGCCAAGGAATAGGAAGTCAGGCAGAGGACCTCAGACAGTGTAAAACTTTCTTGTTAATGGTTTCAGTTGAATAACACTTTCTGCAATCTGACCTACTATTTGATATTCAAGGAATATAATTGAAGACCTAGAGTAGATCAAGAACTTTCAAAGCTGGTCAGTGCTATGCAGACCTTGAAGGAAACACAGAAGTGTTCAAAATGCTTGAAGGTGAATTTTTCAGTCTCCTGCTAAAGCCAAGGATCATTTTGGGCTTCTGCAGATTTTCATGTTCTCAATCAATCCCTTTTCTAAGGAGGCAACAGTGTCTGTAAAGGCTTTCTGAATTACAGTTATTCTGAATTATTTGTAACCACCTGTTTGGAAATGCTTCACAGTTGTCCACAAGTCTTGTAAGCATTATATCAGGAAATGTACTCAAAGCTAGGACAAGGCTATCAAAAAGTGGCTCCTCCAACACAGGTACTGGTGGTCAGTGATGATCATAAGAGTTAATGAGTCTACTCATACTCAAAAATGTGTCTAGATCCTTCACCCCAACCCCAAGTGGATTTCCTCACCAAGAATGACTGGTCCTTCAACCAAGGAATGTTAGTCTTTTGGGGCTGGAGGGCAGTGCAGGCTGGGGAAATGCTTTCTTCTGTTCTAGGGAAAGGGGAAGCATGTTCCTTGTCTAGCAGATGGTTTCTGTTCAGAGCTGCTCAGATACACAGAGAGGTGAAATGATTAAGAGGGGCGAATGCAGCCAAGATAGTCCAAAGCCTTTGGATGAGCTGGTGGTCTGTGTGGGCCAGAGTAGGGCAGACACCTGTGTTCTGTGGTACATGCATCCAAAATTAATGGAGAGGCTGTTATTGCTTTGAAATGTAAAGGAAATGAAACTCTGTGGATGATATCAAAAGAGTTGGGTTAGGTATTATGTCTTGCTCACACCATCCCCTGTAAACAGAAGTCCTGCTTACAGGTTCGTCTGCCAAGGCAGAAAATTAAGTGTATATCTTTTGTGTGTTGCCTCTTTTTATAGGTTTTGAAATATTTATTTGTTTACTTTCATGCCAGAGTTGCACTTTCTGAAATTATAACGTTCATCTAGTTGACGTATGCTGATATGAAGGCTCTGCATGACTTTGATGGTTTACAAATGGACAAACCAAGTTTTATTACTGAGTCATTCTTACTCACAAGTCACACTGCTGTTTGACTTGGCATGTGTGGCCTTCACTATACAATTGTGCTTTTGTAGGAGTGGAGCTGATGAATGCTGTCCAGAGCCTGTGTCCCCATTGAGAAGTAGCTGCTAGAGCCTTTTGATGTCACTGCAAAATTTCTCAATTTCTTTATCCTTGCTGTTGCACCTATAGTTGTAGGGCTGAGGGCACGGTGGTATGTTTAATATTATGTTCCTGCTCAATTTGTAGACCTTGTGTAGAATTTACTTCTTTATTAAAAGCATTGCCCTATATAGACTAATGAAGCTGTTGCCAATTCATATGATGTTACACTATCATGTCACATTGTATTTTTCACTATCATTCCATTGCCAGCTTACTTGAAGACTTGTAAGCCAACTGCAAATGATGAGAGTTCCTTTTGTCTCATTTGGCTCTGCCTGCTGCAGTGGTATCAAAGCTTTATGGCTTGCCAGAGAGCAACTGTTTAGCTTGTTTCTTTCATTTATAACCTAGCCTTGTGGGATTCCACAGTGCTATTGGGTTTTTTTTGTTTGTTTGTTTTGTTTTTTTTGTTTGTTTTGTTTTTTTTTGCCTTGTGAATTATATCCTTTGTAGTTATGAGTATTGTAAGGGCTGGGATTTCCCAGGACCATAATGCTGGTGTTATCCATCTCTTCTCCAGTATTGTCTGCTGTTGTAGTCTAAGGATCACCATCTGCCTTTAGAAGACTGCCTTTGGTAATAAGGGATTGACCTTGATGTGTTTTACCAGACCTAGAACACTGTATTTGGAACATACTGGTTTTGTCTTGCTTCCTTCTAAGGCACTTAATTCTTGAAAGGAAGCAAGATTTATTAGTGAAGTTGTGGGGTGTGTTTTAAAACTAGGTCTGATCTAAGGGTCATCCTACTCACTGAGAGTCCAATTTATAATCACTGGATTATGTGACAGTCTCATAAACAGCAAAGGTGAAATACTTTCCTTGTTTTATGTAGACCAAGGTTCATCAGTAACACCTTCTTCTGTGGGATGACAAATGGGGCTTCTCCCCAGCCTCCATGAACAAATACAGCTAATAACTTGAACTTCTTGCTGTATTGGATTTACTACAAATCCTACTAATCTATGTAAAGTCAACTAAAAAAATTAGAAATTCCAGGCAGCTTGTGTCTGGAAAAGGAAACTGGATAATCCCAAAAACCTCAGGATGTACTCCTCTAGGTACTGCAGTACTGTTTCATTTCAAACTTGGAGCTTTTTGAAAATTTTAAATCTTCTCTGCAGGTTATGTGCATAGTAAGTGTTCAGAATAATGTGTCTATATACATGTATGCAGAAATACAGGCTATATATGCAGACTGATACATCTACAGTTACTTAAAGTTCTTTTAAGACATGCAGTCTGACCATGTGAGCTGCTTTATTTGGTCCTCTAGCCATTTCCCCCCGATAGAGATGTTCTGCTTCTCTCTTGTGGACTGATTTTTCTCGGGTCTTGGCTTGCTGGAGAGCTGCTGATCCTCCTCAGGCAGTACTTGGGACAATATGCTAACTGATGCAGCTAGAGAAGAGAGAGGAGGCAAATCCACGCAGTCATTCCTTTTAAAAAGACAGATATTTTCTTGCTGAAAGAGATGAGGATAAGGAGCAAAAGTGCCCACTTAAATACTTCAGGATTCAAAATATTTTTACACATTAAGTTATGAGTTTAAGGACATGCAGTAGTTGGAAAACCTACTTGCACTCAGATCTTTTCAGATGTTTTACAGAGGAGCAATGTGGATTATTCTAGGTCAGCTTTATGAAACCTTTAGAGGTTTTGAAATTAGTAATTTTGTGCTTGAAGAAAAACACACCTTTGGACAGTGCAAAATCTGTTCATGTCAGAAGGTCTATTTTCAGTCTTGAGTTCAGTTCATTAAATAGTTTTGGAGACACAAAAGCTGTTGGACAAAATATTGTCATATTACTGAAGCATTTCAGCTTTTACAACACAGTATGTTTGACAGCATACTTATTCCAAAATTTCTACCCCAACCTTGTGGTTATAAGACCAACTAATTGTTTAATGTTAGACAATTATTATGGACAACAGTATAGTCTGATTAGACTGTAGGATGATGATTCTAACCTACTAATCTGATTTACTAAATTGATATTCAAATGTAAACTAGTGTTAATCCACCTCTTTTATTTTCTTGTTCCAAGTATGCTGGAAACAAAAGTGTCCAGGCTGACACTTTAAAGGTGATTTAAATATTTTTAAATTGAATTATTACTAGTAACTGCACATCAGCTGAGAACATTGAGTCCCTTGTTAAAAAGGTTCATTAGATATTTAATAGTATGAAAAAAATCAGAACACTAAGTTTAATATCAAAGTAGAATATAAGTTTAGGTTTAATAGTAGTACATGAAACTGTATTGTTTTGTGTTTCTAAGGGGTCACCACATGAAAGTCTTTATAAAACGTGATAAGTCTAGAGATAAACTTTAACACATTAAATAAAACTTCATAGTATGTAGGAAGAATGATCTCCTCAAGATGGATTGGAGTATGGGACCTATCTATGAAAACTTCTTAGCAAGCATAGTACTTTCTCATGAAAATACACACATCACTTTCTTGTTGTAATCAAGGTAATCTCATGTTTGAAAATGTTGAGTGCAGATTTTGTTGAAGTAAAAACACAAGATACTTGCTAGAATGTGCATACTTTGAGGGAAAAGATCTAAATACAGTATATTAGGTGCTTCTTTAAGAGTTTGGAATGTGTCCTATAAAAGCCTTTAAAATGGGGCTCTTTGGCAGCAAGTTAAAGGTCCACATTCATATTGCATGAATGACCCATCTGACCCATTGGATTTCTATCTTTCTTTGGTATGTCCCAAACAACATTTTGCAGTGAGGTCCCAATGAGTTCATTGGCAGAGGGCCATCAACCTAGGATAATAATGACTAAATTGGTAGGGAAAAAAAATAAAAGATGAGCGCCACATATTTCTGTTTCATTTCCTCTGCTATTTTCCTCCACAAATCTCCCTATCACCACCAGTACCTTGGATCTCCTGCAGTGCCTTGCTTTGCTTCCTCCACATGGCATCTGTGGTAGCTGATGCAAGACCCAATAGTAAGGCTCCTTGGTGTAGGATTCCAGTAAAGGAGGTCTTAGACCATCTACCCACTCCTCTTCCAGCTGCACTAGGTTACAGGGGTGTTCTCACTGGCTGCTATAGGCAATCTCTGACATGGCTATGAGACCAGTATGGTACAATTAAGGGAAGGATGAGAAAGCAAGCAAAAAACCTGAGGTGGAACACTCCAGCTTCTTGTCTCTTTTACTTGGTAAGTGGATCGGGATAGCTCATGTAGTGGGAGCAGGGAACAAAGTGGCGAATGTGGAGGTGTATTGAGCCAGGGCAGTAGGAATGAATTTAATTTCTCCTCTATCAGACTAGCACATGTCTCATTTGCTGTGTTTTATCTGATCCTTCAGACTGTAATCTCTCTGTATCTGTGTATTTTAATAACTTTTCTACAACTCTGTTTGGAGTCTTTTTTTTCTTTTTTTTTACTCCTACATACACTATTGTGGTATCCAAGGGTAACAGTCTTGCATTCTTTATTCAATAATTTTTTGTTTTAAACAGGGAAAAAATTAGTCCAGATGATTGCCGGAGTGCAGAGAAAAGCTAGTCACATAAGAAATTGTAAAAAACCTTGAAAGAAATTTATTACATTAGATGTGTGAACAAAATATATTCCAGCCTTCTCCTTCTGTTTCCCATTACTGTGCAAGACTACACTAACATAGCTGCTGTTCTGTAGCTTTCTGTGGAGAATTTGCCCAGTTCTGTGTGACACAGGATATAGTACTTTGACCATTGCTGCAGTGCTCACATAAATTCAAATTTTTCTTCAACTTCTAAGACAATAAAAAACTCACTTCAAACTTCTGAAGGCCAATGCCACATAATGTCTATGTGGATTTCTCAGCCATGGAAACCCTCAGTGTATATGCTGGTATTAGTACAGGTCAAATGTGCTTTCTGGAGGTTCATAACCTACATCTGTCCTTGCCTACATCAGCTAAAACTGTACCTCCACAAGCAAAAACTGTAATGCTTCCCTGTTCCTTTGGAAGCTCTCTGATCATCACCACAAGAACCATGGTTCTCCTTTATTTGTCAGTGCAGAAGAAAAAGTGGTATCTGGCAAAAGTATGGGTACTGGGCAGGGGGACATTAGTACTAGGCTTCTGCTGCATTAAACATAGCATGCCATTCTTCATGTAAAAAATCTTTTCTATTAGTATCAGATCTTTATGACCCTAGTGACCTTGAGATTTTTAGTTCATAAATGTTGTTCAGAAAGTCTGAGTCATATGGTCTGCTCCCATAGCAGTTTTTAATTTCAAAACCTAATATTTAAGAACGCTAGAAGAGGAGGCTGAGGAGAGACCTTATCACTCTCTACAACTACCTAAAAGGAGGTTGCAGTGAGGTGGGTGCTGGCCTCTTCTCTAAAGCAACAAGTGATAGGACAAGAGGAAATGGCCTCAAGTTGCACCAGGGGAGGTTTAGGCTGGATGTTAGAAAAAATTTCTTCACTAAAAGAGTCATAAAACATTGGAACAGGCTGCCCAAGGAGGTGGTGGAGTCACCATCCCTGGAGGTGTTCAAGAAACGTGTAGATGTGGTGCTTAGGGACATAGTTTAGTGAGTTAGGTGGTGTTGGGTTGATGGTTGGACTTGATGATCCTTGAGGTCTTTTCCAACCTTAATGATTCTGTGATTCTATGATTCTACTTAACTGGCAGTCTGCTGAAAGAAACAGATGAGGCAAGCATTGATACATCTGTTGCTGTGATGTAGCACTTAAGAGCCACCTTTTGCTCTTAAAATTGTGAGTGTAAAGCATTTTCAGTTACAAAGGATGCCTGTGAAGTTTTGGTATCTCTCTGTTTCATGTTTGTAGAGCATCAAGTATGGTCAAGTCCTGGCCTATGATTAGGACTCCTAAATGTGGTGGTATATCAACAAAAATGGTTGTAAGTGGAAATTTTCGAAACTGACAGTGACTTGAACTCATTCTTTGTGACATGACTTATTGAAAGTGTTTATCCTGTATTTCTGAAAGATATCCATGTGATTCTAATATTTTTTAGATGATAACTATTAATGACTATCTCAGTGCCAGTCAGCAGACCTAAAGCAAGCAAGACCTTGAATGAGAGCAGGTTTTCTGTTCATTTAGTCCAAAGACACAGTCTAGGGTCTCTTCTCTAAATTAGCCCCTGCCAGTTTCCCTCTGCTGAGGCAATGAAAGCCCTCAGCATTCTTGGTTTTATAATGTTTATGAAATTATTTTCTTGAAGATGCAAGTTGCATCCACACTGCCACAATTTTTGCCTTTCAAATGAACAGCTTGAGAGATGAGAGAAAACCTGTTAAAATTTACTACAGGTTTCCCAAAAGACCCTTGAACAAGATATAAGGAAAAACAAGTAGATCCATTATAACCTTGGATAACAGAGCAATTCTCACAAAGTATATGGACAGGATGCATTTGGGGATGAGGGGGTGAGTGTTGTGGGGATGGGGTGTGTTTTGTAACAGATGGCCTAAAGTATACTTCAGGGCCCCAACAGACAGTTCACCTTTCTCTTTTTGTTCTCATTCTGAAGTACCAAGAGAACAATTATAGTCTTTTCTCACTTCCCGTCTGGCGTTATTATATTTCCTGGGCATCTTCTGAGATAAATGTAACAAGTGTTAGGAGATAGCTATTAAATCTTCTAAGACTATGAAATAGCTGTTTCTGTCTGTCCATTTGCAGCCTTGCAATAAAGCACGTTTTAACTACAAAATCTATCAAAAATATGTCAAAGTACTCACATTCTGTGTTTTCCCATTTTGCTCCCTGTTGTTAAGCCTTGAATGTACAAAATGTCATCAATGTCAACTGTTACTCCAGATTCATGCATGTACAACTGAAAGTGTAATAGAATCCTTTTACTATTTTTTTAAGGTTTCATCATGGGACTTGATTACTACAACATTTGCTGTTCAATACTAATTTTTATACCTGTCCAGGATGAGATCTAGAATCTAGGTGCTGTTTCAATCATGTTTTGTACTTGGTAGTATAGGTTACAGTTGACTTTGGTTTAAGCTTAGGATTTGTTCTACCCTGCATGGTTTAAAACCTATCCCCCTGCAAGATCTGTTCCACACTTGTGCACCGCAAATCTTTTCCCTACCACATACACACAGTAACTTATCATTTTTAGCCTGTTAATCTGTATAATGTGAGATTTCTTGAGTAAAGCCCAACCTGCTTATAAATTATGATATTTTGGGGAGAAGAAACATTCTAATCTTAGTTGAAAAAAATTTTTTTTTTTTCCAGTGGTGGGTTATTTCCTTTCTATTAATTCTACTACAGAGATGATGTGGTTTCTAGGCAGCAGGGATGAGTAACTTAGTCCTGACATAATAATATACATAATATACACATGTATGACCTTCTTTGACATAATTTAAACATCTTCCTAAAAACATAGTCCAATAAACACAAGTCTCTCAAATGGGAAAGCGCCTGCTAGCATTTTAGAATTGAAGGTTGGAGGACTTCTCCTTGCCCCCTCTGCCTTTCATCCTGCATCTTCAGATCCAAGATGATGTTCTATTACAATGGTTTGTTTCCCAGGGGCAAGATAAACAGTTGTCCTCAAAGTTATCTCTCAAATCTTCTTACTTTCCTCCTCTATTCTACCTTAATAATCAAGAAACAAGATACTTGCTGAAATTCTCTAGGGAGTAGTAAAGTGAATAATTCCACACTATGTCTTTGCCTTTTCTTGATGCATTGTTTAACGCCAGATGTTGTGTGGAGTGAGGTGCTGTTGTTCACAGATCAAGTGATTTTACTCATAGCTTTGTTTGGGAGATCTGTAGAACCTCACTGTTACACATGGACTCTTCCTTTTCTCCCTGGCAGTAGCTGTATCTGCTCTAATCAGATGTGCAGTATGGCTGTGCCTGCAGGGATCAGAGCCCTCTGCTCTATATCAATTGGGCATACCATAATTTCTTAAAAAAGTAGGTGGGCTTAACAGCAATTTTAAGATATTTAACATAGGCTGCAAGGAAAATAAGTTTCATACTGTGATCTCTGCATACATTTTTTGACTCCTTTATGGCCGTACCATTCAATTACTTCTCCAGTAAACTTGACGTAAACTGTCCAGTGAAAGAACAAGTATGTGGTCCTCACACAAACAGAAAAGAAAGAGCAAGCCTGGCTTTTACCCCCTCCCTTTCCTTCCTCGTCCTTCTTGAAGGGCTAGCCCTAGAGTAACAGGCCCTCAGCTGATCTGAGCACAAGGCCTGGGTTGGGATTCAGTGGGATTACAAGTCACAGCAGGGAAATATCTTCCTTTCCTTAGCTCCTTTTTGGCTGGTATGCGATGTCGGGTGTTTTATGGCCCCACAATAGTCATCTCACTGATGCACAGAGTTTTTGGTTTGGTTTGGTGGGTTTTTTTTGTTTTGTTTTGTTGTTTTTTTGTGGTTTTTTTGAGCTCAAACAGGGCGAAAAATATCAGTTAAACACTGATATCACAATTTCTAGAAAAGTAATTTCAGATCATTTTAGGAAGTATAACAATGTATTTGTGCAAAATTCTTGATGAATTGCAGCTTGGGTACTTGCAGAATATAAGGCAAACCAACATTAGATTCAGAAGAAAATGAGTAGTACTGATGCTGCAGTATTTTACTGTTATTAGAAATAAATTATTTGGAAATATTTCTGGAAAGAGATACATCAGTCTTGATTCTGCTCCCGTGGTGTTGTGGTTCCAATGATTAAAGATTGAATATTTGCTCTTGTTTATTCCAGATCTAAGCAATTAATTAACCTCAATGTGATCTGAACTGTGGCATTTATTGTAGGTAACTCCTGTGACTTGCGTCTATCTTTGATGCATTTGGTGTGGTTAATAAGGTGTTCATAGAGTCCTTATTTGCCCAGTCTGATCCCTAATCTCTGAATGAAACCTCTAAGTCTTTCTTATGGTATTGTTTAAACTAATTTAACAAACTTATGCCAATAATAGTCAGACCTCCACTTGCACAGAACCTCACAGAATGGTTGAGGCTGGGAGGAACCTCTTGAGATCCTTTGGTCTAACCCCCCCGGCTCAAGCAAGGGCAGCTAGAGCAGGTTGCTAAGGATCTGCTGACAATGTTCTTAAAACATGTCGGGTGTTAAATCATTCATCCTGGATACAAAGCACAGATCACACCAAGTTGTTTTATTTAAAATAATAGTAAAAACTGTCAAGTATTTAGGTGTAGTAACTCGTGTTTTTCAGGCTCAATCACTCTACTCTGGGATGCAGCACTGTGGGCCAATCTAGTTTGGCAGCAGAGATGCACTCCACCAAAGGGAATTCTGGTGGTTCCTAGCATTTGCAAACATATATGAGAAGTAGGCAGACTTCATCTATGATAAAGGGCATAAAATATGGCATATTCTTCCTCCAAGAGAAAAACACCAACAGGTTGTTCTGATGCTCCTGCCCTATCTGTTGTTATCCCTAGGCACGCGTGCTACCCCTGCTGCAGAGGTGGCAATGGGTCAGTGAGGTCTTCTCATTCCCTCTTTGTTCTGGGCTCTCACACGTCTCAGTCTTTGATGTTTTCTGCAAGTGTAATTGGCAGGTGGGTGTACATGAAGGCAGCTACACTTCAGGCGGAGCACTGTGACTTGTTATAATTAATTTCTAGGTCGTTATAGCTGTTCCTCATCTTAAAAGTATGGAATTAAGGTCATCTGCTGAATTGTGCTTTTTATACAAGGGTGCAGAGGGGGGGAGAAGTTTTTTAAGGCTCTGTGCTCACAGTTTTACCACACCAGCATGTTGTAATATAAAATTTAAGAGGTCAGTAAACAACTTGGTAGTAACTGAGCAATTTATACAAAAGCTGCTTGTCAATATTTGGTGCTTGGGAGAGGGAGAGGAGGAGAGAAACAGGGATTCATTGTTCAGTTTGTTACCACAGTTGCCCCATTTTCAAAGAATCATGTTTAATAATGATAGTAACTATTGTGGGACAATGGCAGGCTTTTTTTTCCCCAGATCATCTTTGAATTTGGTTTTTGGTTTGTGTGGGGTTTTTTTGTTTTTTTTTTTTTTAATTGCCTGTTGAAACATTGCCACTAATGACTCCTGTATCCTTCAATGAATGCAAAAAACTGTGTGTGCACATTTGGGGATTGACAAGTCTGAGTTGGTTGTGTCCCACAGTATGAGGTTTTTTGGTAATTTGGATCAGAAAGATAGATGGCGTGCAACTAATGGTTCAGGTTATTTTTTTTCTTTAAAGCCTTTATGTGCTCTTTTCCAACCCAAAAGTCTTTTAAAATATTCAGTCTATGATGGAACTGCACTAATCTAGTGATGTGATTTTATGCCCAAAAAAAGGTCACAACAACCCTTTATGCATATTAATTATTAGAAATATGATTGGTTTTGTTTGTATGACCTAATCAAGATTTGTTTTTATAGGCTATTGGATCATGCTATAATCATCTAGCAGATGGATGGTAGATTATCAAAATACATGGGCCTGAGTTCCTTGTCTGTTAAGGTGGTGACTTAGGAGAGGTGGTGCATTGGGTTGTTGGCTGCCAAGACTGGCTTGTGTTGGTTTTTCATCATGCTTGCC
>NW_010141871.1:16478-26124 GCF_000699245.1 Pterocles gutturalis
TGCTGTAGTGCCTCCTATAACATAAAACTCAAATCATGCATTATTTTCCCTCAAGGTTAAATCTCCTTGAGGTACGCACTGGATTTCTCTGTCCTTCTACATTTTCCACCAAGTGCACCTGGGCCACTGACAGAAGGCAATCCCAGGAATGGGCTTGGCTTTTCCCAAGGGAGGACCAACCTGTGTTGCTTTTCCCAGCTACTTCCCCGCATGCACTATGGGCTCTTTATCTGCTCCCACAGCATATAACTGCTTTGTTTGGGTGGCTGCCTAGGATGGATATCACCTCCGACAGCCTGGGGCTTTACATCTGAGCAGCACTTAAACGTATGATTTGTCGAGTTGAAGCTGAAGAGAGAAGGCGTAATAATTTCTTTTTCAGGCATCTGTTTTTGAAAGAAAGGTAGCAGTGGTCTAGAAAGGCAGTATCTAGTAGCACCACCTCTTAGCTGTCATTTGGCAAGGTTTGTGGGTTCCCAACCTAGGCTAACCGTTAGGGGAAATTGGACTCCCCACAAAAGATGTTTCAACATGGTTGCAGTGGCCAAGACTGCTTTTTTGTTTTGTTTGGAGTTGCAGTGCAGTTTTAAACTGAATCTACTCCTTGTTCCCATTTATACTGCTTATTTGTTTGGTTCACAAAGTGGTTTCGGTGTATACAAACAAAATTCCTTGAAAGAGGACTGTACAGGAAACTTCTTTATGAAAGTGGTTCAGACTCTAATGGAGCTTGGTACCACTTCTGCATTGGGAACACCTGTCCAGGGAAACAGGCAAAATGTATTTTCAGGTAAAGTACCCCAGCTACAGATAAATGTTTTATCTTCAGTGCCAACTGCTTTGATGTATTACTGTTTGGGTTGCACTAACTTCCTTGTTACTTTAAACAGAACTAATGGGCGCTGCAGAGATTACCAGGAGGCTTAGCTGTTGCAATGATCTACAAACTGGGGGTTTTGTGTGAGGTCTGTGGAAGCAGCTTGCTTCATGTAGATGAGCCCTTGGAGCTGCATTCAGTTTTTTCCTGTGAAACACTCCAACCTGAGACCTGCTGAGAAGCAAATGGGTGCCGCATTGACAATTCTTACCTATTAACTTCTGTGTGCTGATAATGTAGTTGCTGCTGTGTGTATTGGATGCTAATTGCATGAATTTTGGACCCACTCTAACTAATCACAGTAAATCCAGGAGTAATGGCGATTATGCCATAGTTGGGTCTGATACCTACTTATATACTGTTTTTTCATGTAGGGAAGGTAAGTTGTATTGAACTAGACCTGCAGGTTTGCTCTACCTGATTTCTGAAGGTGGAGGGCCAGGGAGGAGAGAGGATGTGTGAGCAATGCAAGAGGGGTTTTACTGGACATGAGAATGAAGGGGAGTGGTACAGCTCTGGAGGTCTCCTGGCATGATGTAGTGGTTAAAGCTGACCCCTCTGAGAGGCAAAAACATTTGTAGGCCTGTAAGAAGGCTTGGCTGAACATACAGGAGTTGTGTGTAGGGCAGCCATGACCTGCCAAGGCACACAGAGCTTCTTACAGGGAAGGTGTTCACCTGGAGGTAAACCTGCTCAGTCTTCTTTCATGTTAGTTCAAATGCAGGAGTAAGGGTCAGTGTTAAAAAACGTAACTCTGCAACCAATGGTGAACAAATCTGTACAATGTCTTTGCTCTGAAGGCTTTCTTTTGCCCGAGTATGGGGCACCACACTGGGTGTCTGTAATGAGATCGCTGTGGCTCTGTCCCAGTGGCCGGCCCATTGCTGCATGCCGCGCTAACCACGTGAGGCAGGAAAACCCTGCGGGGAAACTCAATATGGAGAGAATTACTGTAGCTCGTCTTTGTGGCTGCAGGAGCACATGTTTTGCTTTTGTGAGGCTGTACAGGGATAAATAAGGGGACAACCTATTTAAACTATGCAGCTGCAAGAACCCTTTTCGTGCTGCGCCTGACACTGTGCTTTTTGGTGGAATGGCTGAGGTCACAAACATTGCAAGGGTGCCTGAAGTGCCACGTTGCTTTTGTACATCCAAAACGACAGGCACACTGCTTCATGTCACGTTTCCAGATGCAGTGACCCTCTGCTGAGGACAGCTGCCTATTGTTATGCGGCTGTGTTTTGGCCAAGCAACTCTGGAAGTGGGTCCAAGTCAAGCAGGTGGTTCAGAATAAGGAATATCTCATTTTTACACTGATATGCTGAAGACAATCTGAAAATGAGCATATGTACAGGCCTTCTACCATACAAAGGTGTGTCAAATACTGTTTCTAATGGGAAGTGGGTAAGTCTTTCCAGTGTCATACATTCTCATTTTGTGGAAGGGAATTTCAGACATCAACAAAACAACAATCTAGAGCTTCAAAAAAAGATCCATCATAACCGTGGTAGCCAATTAGAGTTTCTATTTTTAACTTGAAACTGGAAAAAAAATTGTTTCAGTGTGAAAAGAATCAGATTTCAGCTTGAAATCATTACTGAAATGGAAGAAACGCTGGGATTTTCCATTGGTTCTCTCTTCTCTTCTGTTCAGTGCCATGCCTCCTCCCTGTCCAAGCAGGGTATACACAGCACATCATAAGCAGGTAATTACTGCTAAGAGACCCAGATTGTTTATTTTAACCTGGCGGATGGTGCTACAGAATTGTTCCCATTCACTGTCAGGCACAGTGTTATCATTAGTTTTGACTGACTTTGCTTTTTCTCAGATCCTCTGGGATTTTTTCCACACGTCTGCTGTTGAGCAGAGAGATTAACATATTTTTCCTGATCACCACCATGCTGAATCTGACCACTGACAGTATAAGGCCTTTTGCAGCTAATTAAGTCCTTTCATTTTTTTCTCTCTCTATATATGTTTTACATTTCATGAATTAGTTGTACCTCTGTATTAGCCCTTGTCAGCAAAGTCTCCTCTGTTGCAGTGTTCTCACATATTTTATGATGTGACAGGAGAAATTAGACTAAATCAAAGTCTAGAATAGTACAATGAACAGTTCTCTTCATCTTTCCAGAACTTATTTTTTAGGCCTTGTGATATTCTGTGATGGTTAGGAGGGCCAGAGGCCAACAGCCTCACCTCAAATACGTGAAAACTTTTCACTGTTCAGAGAGCTTGCTCTTAGGCCATGTCCCTTTCATTCCCACTGGAGGGGGGATTCAAGGAGGGAGGACTTACTAGTACAGTGCTTCAGAGCAGAAATTGAGCTCATGAGGTCAAATGTGGGTATCTGAAGAGGAGATAAATAATTCAATGCAGATACAATTTCCTGTTTGTTGTTTTTTTTTACCCATGTACAGCACAATGAACACTCTAGCATGGTCAAATGATACTGAGCAGTTAATGCAGACTGTTTTTACACTTATGTACCCTGTGCCATCATTGCTACTTGATTCTTGTACCTGTGACATATGGAGGACTTACAGCCTCTTTATAAAGACCAATTTTTATAGCTCCCTTTCCTCTGATGATAGAAGCTCTGGGTATTTTCATACTAATTATCTTTCCATTCCTGTGGACAGCTTGAAAGAACTAAAGTGCATAAATATCACAAGTGGATTCCATTTAATTATGCAAAAACTGTTTCTTAGAGAATGATATTCTGGTACTTGAATAATTGTATACTAGGGACTGAATAAGAAAATATAGCTTACTTTGTTGCATTATAAGTGTAACTGGTTGTCTGGACTGAGAATTTTTTTTTTTTTTTTCCAAGTGAAGAGTAAAAGATGAGTAGATATGTGGAAGTTTCAGCACTCAAATAGTCATTTGCTGAGGAAGTGAACTCAGGAAAAGTATTGTATCTCCATAAACCCACTAGACTGACCTTCACTCTCTTCTGTCCCTTACCACTTGGCCTAACCATTGACATATGGAAATTGGTTTGCTCAATTTTGCCTCTCAGTTGCTTTACTCCCTCTGCAGAAACCCCAGTATCAAACTTGACATTCTCAATATAAAATCCATTTTCATAGCCACTTGTTAATACATCTGCTCTTGCAAATCTACTTCCATTTTCATTTATTTTCTGTGAAAAAACATTAAAAATACAATTATGGTGTTGTGGAGTTTGTATTTCCCATCTCATCTTTGAATGTCAAGATTTATCTTAAAATTATGATATCACAGTAAGTTGAAGAAGTGGAATACTCTGTCTGTTCTCCAACTTCTGGGAGGAAAGGGGAAGATAAAAGATATTGCTTATATTTAACTAGATAAATGTAAAATAAATTCAGGAGAAGGAATATTTTGTGAATAACTTGGGTGTTACTTGTAAATTCAGACTGAATTGGCCTAATAGTTTTAGGTCAGAAAAATTCCAGGATACGCTAACTAGTGGAACTGTTCTGTTTTGGTGTTTTTGTTTTTGTTTTTGTTTCCCCCCCCTCCCCCCCGCCAAATTATGTCAGGATGATGAGAACACTTCCTTCTCCTGAGGTACAAAAGACATTACTTGAAATGCTGCTTTTGCCTCAAAGGTCTGAATCCATGTCTGTCTTCTATCTTTTGACTTCTGCTACTGTAAGGATGTGATATTCTGGGCTGGGGTTATCTTTCCAGTTTTGCAGTTCTGTCACACTGAAAACCAAGATATTTATCAAGGAAGACAGCAAGAATTTATGTTGTCTGAGAAGATGAAGATTTCGATTTTTGCATCTGCTCCAGTGCATGTGTAATGGCAAAATTAGGAACTCTGTCTTAAGTTTTGTGCCACTCTAGAAAAGCTGATACACCAGCAGTGAGCTGTTCTCCAGGGATGTAGTGGGTTAACTTACCTTGGACTAAAGATATGCTATGTGCAGTAGGACATTTGACGAAAGGGAGTGACCAGTGCTTTCTGCTTTTGTATTTATGTGTATTCATTTTTTTCCCAGCTGCTCAAACATGTATATTTAATTTTGGATGTTGTAGAAACTTCTTTTGATGTGAATACAAATGAAAGCATTGTGAGACTTTGTGCATTGATGTTTACTTTTGTTCAATGGCCAAGCCAATAAATGTTTTCTACACAGCCTTACATTTGACTTTCTTTGCAGTGGCAGTGGTGAAATATGTGGGAAATGTGAGAGCTCTTTCACTGCAGACTTTCACCATCAGCCACTGTTACAGAAGATCTTAAGCTGCTGTAACACATCTGTTGGTTGTGTTTCGTTGGATTTTTTTTTGGGGGGGTGGGGGAAGTTTGTTTTGTCAGAGTGGATCCAACTGAGGTGTGAACAGCTTCTGGGGCAAAAGGTGGATTAGATACATGTTCTATTAAGCACAAGGGCAGGAACTTTAGGGTAACAATGATTTCATTACATCCTAAAAAGGCCTCATTGGACAGCTTATCTAAGATGTACTTTACCTACAAGGACAGGAAAATTATTGCATGATAAACTTCTAATACTTATCTTCAATTTACATTTTGGAACATACCGTTGTAAGGAGTAACCATTTGTGAATTAAAGCTTGCATTAGCCCTCAATTCTGAAGTGTAATCACCAAATTGTTGGTGAAATGTTCTGTCAAGGCTCCTTGCATAGAATCAGTTTGCCAAAAAGCCTTTAACTCTCTTGCTTTTAGAGCACTTTGCTTCCAAACTGTGCACGCTCAGAGAGAATGTGAAATAGGGACTTGTAAAGCAAAGTCATTTCTCACTCAAAGGCATTGAAAACAAAAGGACCCTTTTGTTTTATTTTTCTGGCAAAATGTTGAATGGTAACTCTGAAGCAGTTTGGGCTACTCTTTGGAAGCCTGAAGTATCTTTGAACTGGCTTCCACGCATTGGGAGAGTGAGAATAAACTTACAAAAGAGGACACAGCAAAGCTGATGTGAATATCACAGCAAAGAACAGCTTGAAGTTCACATTATGCTCACTGAATGGTTCTCCAAATTTCAATGAAGTATTTTCATTTCATGGAGATTTTATAGAGCTTTCTTCAACTCCACTCCCGCCACTTTGCAAATGCCACTTCATTTATGCAAGGGACTCCTGTTTATTTGTGGTGGCAGGAGATAGCACAGAGGAGGACAATGACACTGGGTGGCTGTGAAAAACAAATAGAGAAAATACAAAATATATGCAAATCACATTATAAAAATGCACAGTAAAAGTGTAATGACAATGACATGTCGGTGAGCTAATACTCACCTGAGCCAGTTGGATGCTTGCCACGTGAGCCTGGTTATTCGGGTGCAGTGTCCAAGCTGGCTCAGCCTGGAGCCAGCACAGATGCCTCTGTCTGTAGCCTGTGTAGTCCAGCGCCAGGGTACTCTGCCCATGGGTGGTAGTAAGTTGGATGAGTTCTATGTAAATATATTTTTTCAAACCTTTACTGGGTCCTTTAACACTGTACTTTCAGTCTCACTCAGCTGAGTGTGTTTAACCCATGCTTAAGGCTATAAAACTTTTCCTCTTTGGTAGGGAATTTCCTGTCTTTGGGATGAAATTTGTGGCATTCCTAGAAATGTTATGGTATTGCTTTCTATAGGATGGGTGATATCCTAAGACTGCGGTTTTGAATAGACATTATTGTACATAAGTACCTCTCGGAGGAAACTGACAAAGCAAACCCATGAACAATGTTTTCAAGGTGTGTAGGAAAGTTAGCAATATGGGATAATCTGGAGAGGTGCCAGGAGGTTAAATGAGCAATAATAAATGGTTGCTTTCTACTAATTGTCTGAACTTCCCATTTTAGTTGGATGCAAACATGCTTGTTCATCAAACTTTCATTAATAATATGCAGATCCTCATAGTAGTTTTTTGTAGAAGAAGACGGGTCTTAAATTCATAAAATAAAAGCAAGTCTTTTAATGACAAGCTAAGGTCAAGCAAGAACTTGGTGTGAGCATGCACACATCTTTTTGTAGTGTGGGTGAAATGCTGAGCATAAATTCATGACCGGAGTGAACTGAAATATTGGATGGAGGGATGCATCCCTGCTCCCCAGCATCTGCTGTAGACAGCTGGACTGCTGCTGAGTGTAGGCATCCTCTGACCACTTACAGATGCCTTTCACTGTTTTTCTTCTTCATCCTAGTAAGCTGACTTTCACTGCAGTTTCAGAGCAGATGGATGGTGGCTTGCACAAAGTGCTCTTGGTAGCCTGTCCCCCACTTCTAGAGGTAGTCTCATTTCTGCAATTATATAAGCTGGGATAAGACTAACATAAGGCACAAGCTATGTCTCATGCCTTTGAACTACAGTGAATGTCCATCTGTTGTTTGAATGCCACTTGGAAAGCTAAATCCCTGACAAATTCTGCTGCCTTTGAAGTCTATGGGAGTCTTGCCACCAACTCCAGTTGGGATAGGATTTAGCTGACAAAATTTTTATTTGCCTTTATTTCACATAATTTGTATGTGGACTCTAACAGACAATAGCATCTACTTATGTTTAGGACTGGGTGAGGGAAGAGGGGATTTATAAGCGATGTGTACCTCTGGCCAGTGATGATGAATTTTATAGTTCCCGGTAGTATTTTGAGGTTATAATTGCAGTTAAGTTTTGATGTTAATACCTGTCTTTAGTCATTCCCTGTTAGCAATCATTTACTGGTGGTATATCTTGACAAAGGAAAATTTAATTACGTGAACTTGGAAATCATACCACTTGTTTAAAAAATCAATCATTCATACAGGGCTGCTATTCCTGAACAGTGAAGAAATACTTACCCTTGCTAGGAAAGACAGATGAATGACTCCAGACACTTCTTGTAGTGAGTGGTTGTATGAAATATTTAATTAATCCTTCAGTAACATAGAGTTCTACACTTGTGGAATATATAGTCTTTTTTATTTTTTGATCACTTTCATGCTTGTTATGCACAGTACACTTTTAAGCATCTGCTTAGGTATTGCCTGCACTTAGTATTTTCAGGTTCTGTGATTACACCATATGCTGCCATAGAGAGGATTATGCTGTCAGTGTTGTGTCAGAGTAATGTGGAACTGCAGTCTGGTGCATAATTAGAAGGATATATTCAGGAACACTTCTTAGGTGACTGAATTTATATTGATTATTCAGAACAAGTGCACATCAAATGACAGGCTTTGTATATGTGTAAGAAGTATACATACACTTAAAATGTCACAGGCTGATAGAGCATTAAAAAAAATATGGAAGGATGAACAGAAATAGTCTGTGGACCAGATCAAGTGCTCAGAACAGATTAGGGAAAGGTGTTTTGTGCAGAGTGATTTTGTGCTTACTGGTTCCTCATCTTTCTTAGTGCCAGACTCTTCCTATCACACAGATTAGAGATGGCTGGAAGGTGGATTCAGAGAGCTTTGAAGGGCCTTTGCATCAGCCAGCACCTATGAGGCACAGCAGCATGTCTCTTTGGTGCTGGGTTAGCAAGGAGAGGCTGGTTTCATGTAGAATATTTTGTTGGGAAGAGACTATGCTTTTCTGGTACATGCTAGATTTATCCATGGCAGAATAAATCAAAGCTGCCCTAGTGCTTCAGGAAGCTGGCCCTGGCAGCTGCTGCAGCTCTGGTGCTGGGCAAAGATGAAGAAAGGGTCTAAATCACTCAAGATAAAGGCTGCTCTTCTTTCTACTGGCAGAAGAAAATAATGGTTGAAGAAAGTCTCCTTTTAGCCCTTCCTTTTTGCAGTCCAGAAATGCAAATCATAATAAATGATGTAGTTTTGATCCAGAATCTCCAGCTATTGTTTTAAGGACACCTTGCATATATGGCTCATATTGAAAACATAACAGAATATAAAATAAGTGGTTCCAGACTGTGAAACTATAGCTCATTTTTTAGGGTCCTGCAGAATTTAACAAGACACTTAAGTGTACTTCCAAATGCTGTATTTGTGCCTTGGTGGTTATCCCTCACTGATCAGATGCAAACCCATATAACTGAAGAGCTTCTTCTTCTATTTCTTCTCCTACCAGATGTTAGATGGGCGTTTCAGGTGCTTATCAATGTAAAATTTGACCTAAAAGGAAATATATTTTAAGGAGGAATCATTGTAAAGGTAGAAAGAATAATTATTCCTAATTTATGTGGGATTGGTTATACCAGATGTGTTGTCTGAATCTCAGATGATTTTTATATCATTGTAATGCTGTTGAACTCCCTGGAGTTTGTAACTTATGAACCTGAAAGAACAGGAGAATCATGGCTTCTCTTCGTAAGACTGAATACAGCACTTGTCACGGTTGCCCTGTGGCAGCTACTAAATATTTCATATGAAGTACTATTTTGAGTACCTGATTAATTATTTAAAGCTAAATATGGTACCTCTTTATAATGTAGGAGAGATTTGTGAGTAGCAAAGTCTATATATAGAATATTGTTGACAAAAACACTTCTTGATTGTAGTAATCTGCTAAAGCCAGATAGTATATGAGTGTGGATGAAGGTAAGACTAATCTCTTAGATAAAACTAGTCACTGTAACAGGCATTTATGAATGACCATTTAGACCAGCTTTGTACTTCAGTGTCCTGCCACTCCTACTAACCACTCACAGATGTTTCTGAGAAAAGTGGAAGAAATCCATCTACAGAACTGATGAGATTGATTTTTTTTGTTTGTTTGTAGTTAAAATTAATCCATCAGAGAAGTTTCATTGGTGGTTCTTTATCTCCAAATATATCTTCCTGATTTATTTTCAGCAGTTATTTACTGCGGAAGTCAAAAATAAATA
>NW_010141871.1:26155-49477 GCF_000699245.1 Pterocles gutturalis
ACCCTCTTTCCATTTATTGAAAATTTCCCCTTGACAAGCCAGAACACAAACTATTACTAAATATATTAACTACTGACCCACCAATTATAAGACATCTACATGAAAAAAACCCTGATATTTTGTGTTTTGGTTCTAGTAGCCTAGCCTTACGGACTTTTTTAGTTGTCTTTTACTGAAAGCCTCATTTATTGATAAAATAACATCACAGGTTACACTATATTGCTGCTTTTTAAAGTTTCTGGTGACAACCTTTTCAGATAGGTACCTCACCTCATTTCTAACTGGTGTACTCACAACACTTGCTTTCTGTAACTTTTCCATCATACAAGAAAAGATAGATATTTTTAATTCAACTGATCATTATGGTTTGTAGTACATGCTTTTCCTGTTGTGAGAGATGTGGAGACTTTCTTCACCAAAAAAAAAAAAAAAAAAAAAGGCAAGAGAGTAGATGTATGCCTAATGTTTAGGATTCTGTTTAATTCAAGGAATTTAAGATACATTCATAATCAGATCTAAAGTTCATTTAAGTAATTCAGATTTTGGATGCTGCCGTTAAATACATGCTTAAGACTTACGGGAGACCATGGCTCTGGTTTTAATTTGTTATACTGAAGCTTCTAAAACTCATTCCTTACTGCTGTAGTTAGTGATACTTGGATGTAAATTCAAACTGAGATGCATCATTGCATTCACACATTTCCATTGTGTTAGTGGGGGCTTACATTTATCTCCCTATTTTACCATAGCTAATGATTATGGATAGGTCTAGTCCCACAGTGCTGTGTATCACTTTCTCATTAGATCTGCAACCTTTCCCTAATACAGTGAAAGAAGGCACAGCGATGATGAACTGCATAGAAGACCTTCTGTGTGTCTGTCACCCTACTTCTGAGTGGTGCTTAATGACTTGTGGAAGGGGGTGACTAGCCTCCTGGGATCTTGTATTTCCCTGCCTGCCTTGGTTAGCTCTCTCTGTCCTTAAGCTCTGGGAGGCAGGCAGGCATGCCAGCAGCGTCCTCCCTGCAAGCATGCCATCAGGGAGAAGCACTGGTCCCTTTCTTCCCCCATAAAAAGACCACCTTGCGTTTCCTTTAGATTTGCCCACATCTGTTTCGATTGCTTTTACAAGTAATTGTATCTATGGGTTTCTATCCTTAGAATTAATCTACTACCCTTTAAAATTTTTAAGTTACAACACAGATTTCAAAGCTAAGCAGGAATAGCTGAAAGACTGCACAGAATATAATTGAAGCACGAGATATTTTTGACGTGAATGTTTCCTAAGCTTGAAAATGAGCACATGTGAACTCCACGAGATTCCTTTATGCATAATTCAAGACCTTATACAAAAATAACTAGTAGTACACATTTGTTAATTAGTGTAACAATATACTACTTTGGTTGCCTGTGGATCTCCTTTTTCTCCGAAAATATTTGGAGAAAGTTGAGATTTAATGGTTATATTTGATAAAATATGCTTAAGAGTGGCTTAGAAGTAAAAGGGTGTCTTGGACTATAAATTGTTTGATTCCCCCCCTCCCTTCTTATAGCTAAAGGAGCATGTGATTTTTGTTTCTAAGCAGTGGTAGTGCATGCTGCTTTTCAGGGCTGCTGCTGCTGAGTGATGGGGAGTTTCCTCTCTGATAGTTTGAGTGGAACTATTAATATTTTGTAGGGAAGTTGCTGAAATCTGTGAATATGCACTATTTAAAGTCTCAACAGCTTTTCTTCTGTGCAGCTTTTGAAGAGTGTGGCAATCAGAGGAATGCTTGCATAGTCTTTTGAGATTCAATTGTACTGTCTTTTGCTTGGCTTGTTTTTTCTGGAGGGTGGAAATCCTTCTGTGAGCAAGAAATTTTTCATTGAGCTGTGCTTCATCTGAAAGTGTTCAACGACACTGAAGTGGTTTTGATTTTAGGCTGGGCAGGGGGAGAGTTTGAGAACACAGGCTGATGCCAGGTCTATAAATCTGTCAGTGTTTCATCTGAAGATTTTATCTGAGGGAGGGTGCAAGTCTTATGATGCTTTTATACACTGTAGTAACAATCACTGAAGAAGAAAGTGAGCATCTTGTGAAAGTTTGCTTTCGTATGTCAAAGTGGACATGTCTGAGGGACATTTCATGGAAACTATGCATGTGGTGTTTGCAGCACCTGCACCGTCTGGTTAAAAAAATGCATGTTTTACACATCTTTATGCTCTCTGCATTTTCTGCTTTTTTTTCTTTTTTTTTTTTTTTAATTTTCTGCATTTGTATATGTTTTTTTCCCCCCCTTCCTTTAAGAGGTATCATTTCTCCCACTAGTTGCCTGACAGCTGGCTATCTGCTTTTGAAGATGAGGCAGGTCAAGCTGGCAGGTCTTCCTGCTCTAAATTGAATGTCATGGGAGCAAAGAAACAAAGCTTTTCATGTTGGTCTTGGCCTCATGAGTGGCCCCTTCAGGATCGGGGACATTAAAAGGTTTTGTCTCCTGTTTTAGGCTGTAGGACAGGGCACACTGCAAAAACAGGTTCAGATTTGAGTTGGGTAGAATTTCCTGCCCATACAACTCCTTGCAACAATCCCTATCCCCTAGACCAGATCTTCTCATGTTGCCATCTTCTCTTCCTTGTTTGTGCCCTGGGAACAACAACAGCAACAGCTACTCACATGTGGAAGTGGTGCTGGCAGAAACCCAACATTTGCTTCCTTCATAGGAAGCAGGCAAATTGTGCAATAAGGTGGGTGGGGGGTGTACAGTGGAGATGGTGTCTAACACAACTAGCCAACTTTCTATTACCTCTGATGCTGTGAATTCATTAAGCCTTTCCCCAGCAGCACCAGTTGCAGCAGAGTGTTGCTACCTGTGAAACTCAGTGTGCATCAAGTCTGCTTTGCCTGGCTGCCCTTGAAGCTTCCTCTGCTCTTTACAGATGTCTGCAAATGGATATTTTCAAAGGTGGATATATTCAATATGTTCTTGCACCTAATTTTATCTGTGTTTTGTGCTTTCAGTGTGGGTGGGTTTTGGTTTGGGGTTTTTTTTGTGTGGTGGTGTTTTCTTTTGTTTTGGTCCTTGAATCTGAGTTATCTGTTAGCCTGGATAACTGAGTTGGCTAAATGCTTCATTTTTTGGAGATTTGTGCCAGGATTTACTGATAACAGTAGGACATTCCCTGTCGGGTGCTGTGGATACATCAGCTTAGACCTTGCACAAACACATCTAAAGCATCAGTGATGTTAATAGGAGTTTTGTGACTGATTTCTGCCAAGTTCAGGATTTTCCAGTGGCACTGAAGAGACATCTGGCTTTGCAGTTGTTGTTAAACAACAACAGACAAGGTTGTCAAAGACAAAAGGTCTTTGTACTTAGCTTGTAAATGACCCGTGTTTAACCTGAGCACTCTTGAGATGAAGTTTTCTATACAAGCTCTCTGGTTTCCTATGTCTCAGCTTGGCTGCCTAATCAGGAAGAGGATTTTTAAACAATTCTTTAGTAGGCATAAGAAAGAAGTGTGCTTAACATAACTGCAAGTGTGAAGTAAGTAACCTTCTGCCGAAAGTTCATATGCCAAATGCAGCTAATCCACCATGTGTGTGACCTAAAAACTACAGACACATGGGTATTCTTCCCTCCCCCAGTTTCTTAGCCTTTTCATCGCTGCTGCCGTTGTAAGTTGCCCAGTAACACTATATGCTTGATCAATGTATGGGATCTGTGATGGTATTTTGCAGTTAGGGTTGCTTCATTGCATAGCATGGCTTTAAGTGAAATGAAAGAAATACCATAAGCTTTTCAGCTGTGATATGCCACCGTTGCAGTGGTATGCCTTCAGGAAAAAACAGAGTGTGACAGCCTTTCAGTAGCCCAGGAAGCATGTTACCGGCAAATATTCTCTTCTTGATTCTTGTTTAGGTGGTTTGTATGTTGCTGATGAGTTTTCCATACAAGTAACACAAACCTGTCCTCGCCCTCTGAATGTGTTTGCGGTGAGTTACCCTGGTTCCAGCATGAAGGAGAGAATAGACTGGTAGTGTCCTGGGCTATAAGGAAAATAATGAGTCCATGTTTTTAGAAAAAGATGCGTTTCTTGGGCATAGCATAGGGGTTATATGGCTATCATACTCCTGGGATTAGTTTCTGTGTCTCCAAAGACCAGTTACAAAAGATTAAGCAGAGGCCAGCCCTGCACCCCCTGAAGTCATTTGAGGTCTGATCCTGCACAGAAGTTGTCACACAAATGGCAGAACTTTTACTCGTTTGCAAGTAGATAGTTGCCCATCATGGGTCCACTTTTGTGACACATAATTTGTGTCACTTAACATATTACATCCTGCAACATAATACCTACTTATTTCAAGACTGGAGAAAAGCACAGTATGTACTGTATCACAGTTGAAGCATAAGCACGTGCTCCACAACTCTATTGTAGACAAAATACAGTTTGGAGAAAGTGAGTATAATCAGTTCATTTATATGCATAGATAAAATTGCTGAAGAGTAGCTTCCAGATAAGGATTCATTTAGGGAACTGTGGCAACTGCCTAATTAGCTATAGGTATGGCTTTAATTGCAGTCCGTAGCCAATAAAGAATATGTTTGGTCTATAGCAAGAGGCAAAGGAATAGAACATGTGCATGAGGCAGTTTAATCTTTAAAGTATTGTTTGCAAATACAAGCTATTAAAAAAGCAAATTATGCTGGAAAATGGTCCCAAGCCATAAAACATTAGTTGATCATTAAGTTGTCGTAAGAGGCACTGATACATACCCTGTATCTAAATGTGTCCCCTTAACTTCCATCTGCTGTTTGTGTACATCAGTGATGAAAAAATAAGTTTTTTTTTCTTAAGAATCAGGATAGAATAAAATGTTTTGCATTTTACAGAGGGTGTGATGCACAAAGGCTGACCAATATTTCACCAAGAAGAAAGCTTGTATTAGCAGATTGATTACCTAATATTTAGGGTTTCTCAAAGCTACTAGAAAACATCCATCACCATAAGAGAAGATGGGCAACCATGTCTCTTAAGGTGCTTTAAGAGTCTCAGTTCAAAATCAAAATGTTTGGGACATGGCAGGTATGGAATATGGTATTATTCCAAAAGGCTAACTATGCTTGTGGTATAAGAGAATATGCATACCACACGGATATGGAAGTTAGGAGATGGCTTGAATCTTTTGGCCCAAAGGCAGACAATCTAGAGAAGCTTTTTAGCTTGCAGACAAGAGCGGCTGGAGTGACAAGCATTGCAAGGTCTGGTTTGGAGAGAGCTATTCAAGAGTCAGCAGAATTCAGGATGCTTTATGTGCCCATACAAGGGAAGAGCCTCAACTGACAGCCTGTATCTGAAGGACCTATCAACAGATAGAGGACCTGAGAAATATTTAGCAGTGCAGTGATGATTTTTCATGTGAAAATCCAATCTCTTAGCTGAAAATAGCACCATGTCCTGCTGTTCAAGCACGCTGGGGGCAAATTGGGTAGGGGAAAAGGGAAGGAGTGGTTTCAGGGCACACACTGAAGTTTGCTGGACTTTCTTGTGTGTATTGTTTTCTGTCTGTATACTTGGCAGCTGTATTCTGGGAAAAAATGGGTTTGATAACAAAAAAATCTGCTGTGTAAAAAGACACAAAACACGATGTTACTTTACTTATATATTTAACATGCTAGACTGGTACTGAAATACTACCCACCAGTACTATTTATGCTGTATTGCTGTATATTTTCCAAAACTATATTTTACAAAACTGGTTATGTTAAAATAAAGGAAAATGGCTTTCCGCAGAAGGTAAAAGTATTTCTCTTCTTACCACAGGTGCATTTAGTGCCCTTCTGCCAACGAGAGAGAAACATTACAGTTGGGAAAGGTGTTGGAACGAGGACATATTTGCCCACTCAGAGGACTAGATTTCTCTCTAGATCTTTTTGTTTGCAAATTCTAGCCTTTCTGAATAGAGACTGGTAATTTCTGATCCTTTCTAGTTCTAGTGGGACTTCTTGGTGATGTTGATCCTTCCATTAAAGAGTGAAAGTTGCCAAACTCTTCTAATGTGAGTAACTGACCCAAGGAATATGAAAGGATGCATTCCCAAATTAATACCTTAATTTTCTGAAATGCAGGAATATGTACCTACCGTTTCAAAATATTCCATCGGGGGAGGGGGAAGTATTTTTTTTTTCTTAACCTTTTTTGTTTTCAAAGACAGTCCCTAAGTTAAGGAATGGATGAAAATTAAGGAGGAAAAGTCTGGTTGACCTATGAGTGTTAAATGCTGCTGCTTTGCATTTAAATTTTGTGTTTGCTCTGACCTGGTGAATACCAGATAACTTGTATTTATATTCTTCTCATAGAGATTTTAGATTTTTTGCTTTGGGGCAGGCACCCTAAACTTCTAAATATTTTCATCATTTATTTTTGCTTTAAAAAAACCCACAAACCCTTATGACAAGAAATAAACTATGAAAAGTTAGTGATGTTTTTCCAAGCTGACCAATTATATTCCAGCTCTGTAACTTTTATTCTAAGACTCCATCTGAACACATTGCGCACTTCTTGCTAATTGGAGAAGTCATAATGAAGGACTATGGAAATTACCAAGGTAGTTTAGATGTTGGCACCACTGCCATATTAAAATAGTGCTGCAACGTTTGATTTATGCACCTGTTATCTTTCAGCTAAGTAACATTATCTGTAGATCAAATAAGTGTCTCTAACAACAAAATTCCTACTCTCTGTTGAAGGAGAGTGGTTTTCTACTCTCTAGTCTATGTTTAGACTCTTGTTCTGAAACATGAAGGTGCACAGGAGTCCCTGGTGTGAATTAATCTTCTGTGGCCATCTTTCAAGTGGAACTAACTTCCATGTTAATCTGTTCTGTGCAGCTGTCAAGCTGTTTGAAAGACTTATTGATTCTCGCCACAATAGAAAAGTGACACTTGAGCAAGAGCGACATGCTTTTGATTGTTTCTGATGTATTGCTGGAGTTCATGTTATTGAGGTTAACACTTGGCCAGATATGTTGTTCTGTTTCACCTGTTGCTGTTTTAGTCTTTGTACATTGTCTTCAAATGTGGAGATGTTCACAATCGAATTTACACAGCACCTTAGAAACAGACTTCCATTATTTAAAGTAGATTGCTGTGTACTGCTGTGGCCTTTATTAAGTGAGAAGCGAATAAACCCTGAAATTGCAGTTTGTGAAACTGAAAAACCTGAAAAAGGAGAGGAAGAATTGCTGGAATCTGTATTATACATGAAGCCAAGACTGGGAAGGTTCATGTGTCACTGAAGTGCTCTAACATGACTGGGCATATAGGGGTGAGATAGGAATGTGTGTATATGCATCTTTTTGAGTGTATAGGTAATGAAAACCATATGGCTGCCCTAGTCTTTAGCCATAAATGAGTTGAAAGGAAGATTTGTAATGATTTGGACCTGGGAGCATCTTGCAGCAATTTGGAGAAGCAGAACCTTGCAGAGCTTGTTTTGCACTGGCTGGTCAGAGATGGTTTTTGTATTGAACTGCACTGAAAAGTGCACAAGAGGTTTAGGGAGGCCTGATGGTAAAGGAGGAGGTAAGCATGTGTGATGGGTTAGCCCTTGGCTGGGGGCCAAACCACACACACCCGCTCACACAATTCCCGCCCCCATCCAAGATTAGGGTGGAGAGTTACAGGGGTAGTACATAAAGGTTCTGACTGGGCAGGACCAGCCCAATTGGCACATCCTCTACCGTTGACTAGCCAAGTGGCTTTTGCTAAATGTGTATCTCAGTTTTTGGGGTAAAGTGAAAAAAAAAAAAGTCTCGTGGGTTGAGATAAGGACAATTTAATAACTAAACTACAATAATATTGAAAATAATACTATATAGAAATGAGTGATACACAGTGATACTGCCCCCCCACCTGATGACCAAAGACTCAGCCTGTTCCCAGCTAATGATCCTGGAACAGGGGGAGTCGACCCCATAGCAGGGAGGGGTCCCAAAACCTCCCGCGGTACAGGGGAGGGTCCCGAAACACCACACTCACGGAACGGAGATAACAGTCCGAGCGTGCCAGACCGAGAGCCGACTGGGGCGCAGAGGCGGGGGGAAGGCCTTGAGAGGGAGACCACCTGCAGCCAGAAGAGAACTGAAACCAAAAGGCACTTGAACCAAAAGGCGAAGGGCCGATCCTCCGGAAGGGTCCTCACCTTTATACTGGGCATGACGTGTATGTTATGGAATAGATTATTGGTCACTCTGGTTCTCAATCTAGTAACTGAAGAACAAATCCTGGGCTAGTAGCTGGGGCTGTGCCCTCCCAGTCCCCCTGCCCTGTCTGTGAAGAGCGAAGAGGCTGAAGGACCTTGAAGTATCCTAGCAACGATATAAACATTCAAAAAAAAACCTGCTGAGCACAAATCCAAAACACAGCCTCTTGCTAGCTATTATGAAAAAAGAGTTAACTCTGTTTCTGCTTAACCCAGGACAGCATGGTAGCAACAGCAAGCTATTGCAGCTATTTTTATACAGTATGAGGTAAATACTCTTATTAACCAGTCTACTGTGCCCCCAGAACTACAAGAAATATGTCTTTTGTTTTATGCCTGGGGCTGGGAACAGTCTCACAGATGCAGTTTGGCAGACAAGAGATGGATGAGACTCCTGGAGTCTTTTCCAATGACCACTCGGAAATGTTGTCCGCCATCTCCTCTGGCCACAAAGGAAAAGGCAGGAGCGTAAGCCCCTATGAATAGCAGCAGCTTAACAACTTTTTTCCCAGGACATGGTTTTGGGGAAAGAGGTAAAGAAGGGAAAGGACTCTCAAGCTCTGAGGGTAAATTGAAGACCATTCTTGGGGCCAAGATGAGGCATGCGTAAAGTGAGGAGGGAAGAACATCAGGCATCGTCAAGTGAGCCAGAAGCAGATGCAGGGAAAGAAATAGAGATTTTAAGGGTCCTTAAGATGCATGCTCTTGAAAAATAAAAGTATGGAGGAAGAAAGAGATGGCCTACCCCTCCTGTCTCTTTTTTGTGTGTGCCTTTTGTCAACATATGACCAAAAAGAGGACAGATATATTTTATCTGGGTTGTGACAAAGCAGATTGCTTAATCTTCTGATGAAGCTGTAATACAGGGTTGTTATTTTCCTTTCCATTGTGCTGAGAAATTCTGAAAAGTGAAAATCCTAGGGAATTGCTTGTGTCAAAGGAAAATTTTAGGTTTGCATTTTTCAGTCTACTGCAGTCAGATGTGCATCCTGTATTGATGTGTGACAGACTGTCAGAGAACGAGTACTTTGTTAAGTACTGGTTAATTTATTGTGAAATTCATCTGTTTGGAATGATTAACTTTTTGATAGATTCCCACCCCCCCCTTTCAATTAGCACCTCAAGAATGAAGGGCTTCAGGTGGAACAAGGAGCAAAAAGTAGCAGCTGCAGAAATACAGAAAAAATCTCTAATCTCCGCAGGTTATTTGAAATATCCTAGGTTGGGTTTACGACCATAGGTGCAAGAATACATACAGTACTCTGTAAACAAGCTTCATCCCTGTGTTGAGGGTGTAAATATCCTTATTTCTAAAGCTAAAGCACCCTTTTCTGCTGCCTGCTTGAATATTTTCTACTGGCTTCTTTACCAATGGCTCTGTCGCTGGCTCCGCTCTCCTGAGCAGCACTGCCCACAAAATAGTGCAGTGCTCCCTGCAGTGTTGGTTGATGCTTTCTCCTACTCCTGCTACAAGAACTAAAGCTTTTTTGGTATTCCTTTAAGCTGCTTTAAAAATAAAGGGTTATTAAGGGGTTCAGAAATGTTTTCTGCAAATATATTTAAAGATAAAAATTTTCAGAGTACTAATAATATCCCTTTTATGGGATACTCAAATCTAAAAGCTCTGATGCCTGATAACTTTTATGTTTGATTATTTATTTAAGGAAATGAAGTCTTTGGTTCTTCTGTCTTGGACTGAGTACCTGGGTTTGTGGAAGCCCATAAATCTCTCGTCTTGGAAACACAACTACAAGCTGACTAAATGTTGGGTTGAAAATGACTTGTACATCCAGAAAAATATCCAAGAGAGCAGAAAGCTGTGACTATCTTTATAAAGACAAGAAGTTTATTCACAGAGTTTACTGTTGTTAATAAAGTGGAAAAGAGAAAATCTGAATGTGTAGGACCGTAATGTGTGAGAGGTGACTATCACTCATAGGGTTGGGGTAGCTGTCTGACACCATCTTCAGCTGTCCTGTGCAGGCTGCACCCACTGGGACACACTCGCAAGGAGAGGGCACAACAGCTGTGACCTGCCAGGGCCAGAGGAGAGCCACATCTCTGTCTGCTGTCCTGTTGCTGATGGGAAGCCAGCACAGGACCGTTCTCAGTCCCTTCCAAGAGTGTGGGTGTCAGGCCGTGGTTGGGGGAAGCCCTGCCTGGTGACAGGGAGCAGCAAAAGCTCTTGATGAAGGAGTGGGGAAGCAAGAGGCTCTTGTCTCACCCCACTACCGTGGAGGAGTTTTTTGTGGTTCCCTGAAAAGGAGCACAGGCTAGGTGGAGTAGGGCAATGACTCAAGGAACAATACAACACGGTTTGTTTACCTCAACAACTGCAAAAACATCACAAACTTATCTGAGATAAGCACCAAATCACACTTACCAATTATCACTTATCCATTAGGTGAGCACCAATCGTTATTTGGAGGCAAAAATTAGACAGAAGATAGAGTAGGAAAGATTTGAAAAGTAAGAAAGGGGGTCAGAAAGACAGAGACATTTGTTGTCTCTGTCCATTTGTCAGGGACGGAGACAAACATAAACACAGAGAACATTGCCAACTCCTCGTTCCACCATGTGTCTTTTCTTCGGACAGAAATCTTCCTTTCAGGCAGAAACTTCTTCCTTGGTGGGGGGGTGATGGGTGAACAGAAAGTAGCTAGTCGGGTCACCTTTTATACGGTTCCAGGACCGCACCTCGGGGGCCGGGGGTGTACCCTGCATCCAGGTCACCTTCGGGATTGCCCTTTGGGGGCGCAACAGCCCTGCATCCAGGTTAGCTTCGTGGCGGGGAGCAGCTGGTTCTCCACCGGGAGAGACGACTCCAGCCCCAGCAGCCATGCAGCACCGCAACAGGTGTGCCCCTCACTCAAAAGTTAACAACTTGCTGATGTTCGTTCACAAAAGAGCTTTTCTTCCAGCATGCTCTGCCTGAGCTGTTCGTAGACATAGTGGCACTTCTTTAGAAAATGTTCTGTGCGAGTGCTCTGCCCATTGAGACATAAACATGGGTAAACAACATCATCCGGGAGGGGATGGGTAGGGGTCTGGTCCTTGACAGCTCTGTCTCCCATAGCCTGAATAAAGAATCCCCTTTATGCTTCTTACAACTTGAATACTGTTTTCACTCTGCTAGGAAGGATCCTGCAGGCACCAAGCACAGGGAAGGTACTTAAGAAGTAATAAAGAAGAGCAATAACAACTGATTAGGTCTGGGCAGGTAAGTAGAGGGGGAATACTTTGCAAATATTTAAAATCTTAAATGTATTGCAAGCAAATCCCTCCATGTAATATTGTTAATTACCTAGACAACAGAAACTGTGCAACTGCCTTCAATCACAGGCTTCTATATAATAAGCTTATTGTAATGTATTGCTATTACAGCTCTTCTAACAGTTTATGCAAATTTCCAGCTTTTTCTCCCAGGGCAGCATTGCAAATCAAGCTATAAAATTCATTGGTAAAGCTACTTTACCCCTATTAAAGTAAGCAGATGAAAATACCTAGTGGCAGAGCTGAGAGTGGCATCGTCTGGGCAGAGCAATCGGATTGTCAGGCAGCACAGACAGCTACAGCTGTGCCACCCAGTGTGGCATGGCTTAGCCAACTAATTGCTAAAATTCTTTGGGAGATCTCACAAATCCAGCAGAAACATTTCCACATTCACACCATTAAAAATATTTTCAGTGGCAGGAGCTGAATCTTCTTTGTTGCTCATCCATAGTGAAGTCAAAAAATTTTGTACCAGCCCTGTTCAGAGCAACACTTACGGAAAGGAAGTTGCTCCAATTGACATCAGAAAACTGAGAGCAAAGTCTATCCTAATGAAGTTCCTTCTGAGATGAATTTGCTGTTTTTATTTATTTGGCTGAACTTGTTTCCTAGATGTATCTGCAATACAACACCCACTTGTGAGACTCTGCTGGCTCCTCTGCGTGTGCTGCTAATAGTCACAAAAAATAAGTAATGAGAACACTGGAGAATGATTCTGCAAGGATGATACTACCCAGGAAGCAATTCTTTACAGATAGGGTAGTATTATTTTAGGATATTATTCCTTGGATATTTATGACCATAAATTTCCTATCTGACATTGTTTTGTTCCAGTTCAGATTTAGACAGTGCACTAGAGTGGTGAAATAAAAGAAGCAGCGCAGTATTTTGACCCCCAGCAATAAGCAATAAATTATGTGAGATGTTCCTCCTGTCCTACTATTTTGGTTAGACCATTTACAGGTTTTGCAAAATATTTATGGAGGTGGAATATCTGCAATAGGTGACACATTTTACCATTTTAAAAATGTATATGTTTTGTATTTGAAGATACCACCCTATGTAGAATCAGACAATATAAATACAATCTGTGCTGTTTGTGTGTGACTCTTCAAGACGGAGGTTGGATAGAGGAAGAGAGGAAATTCTAAATATAAAAACAAATAGAGGCAGTTATTGCTGTTGCCTTTTCTTTCATTTCTTTGTGTTCTCCTAAGTACAGACCTATTTACTTTGGGGAAGATTGGACTTTATGAAAATCTTCTACAAGAGATGGTATGAAAGCTGCCATCACTGGCTCTTGAAACAGGTCCTGGTGCCATAGAAGCTGTCCTGCATAAGGGCTGACATTTGGGGTCCCCCTCTGTCCTGGCTGCCTGGCCACATCAGGTATCCTGCAGGGGTGGGGAGTGCTGCAGCTCCTCGTGGTGTCTCTGCCCAGGTCGTTTTCCTGGGGGTGTGGGGATGAAGGAGGCTGGGGCGTGCATGGGAGGGTGGTAAGAGGGGTGCAGCCAGGTCCCACAGCAGGTGGGCATTTGCTGGTCCCTTTGGACACAGAACCAGGGCACAGCCATTGTGGGGAAAAAGATTCCTCTTCCAGGAGAAATTTGAAAGCTTCCAAGTTAAACTGTTTTGTTTGGGCTTTTTATAATATCTTCATCTTTAAATAATAATGCTTTCAAATGAACTTTGGCGTTTGTATGTTTGTAAGTTGTTAGCCTCTTCCCTGTGAAAGTCCAGAGTCGGTTCTGTTTAAACGGTTTCCTTTCTGCTCTGGAGATGGACAGGAGGTAGAACCTTAAATTTTTTTAGAGGGAACAGCTTCCTTTCCATTGGGGTTAGCTGTAGCTTTAATCCCATTCCTGTTCCTTTTTTTTTTTTTTTTTTTTTCCCCTCCAGTTCATTTGTTTTTATATTCTTCCCTTCTGCACTTGTGCGCTGGTGAGAAACAGGCAGAGAATAACTTCTGTTCTCTAGGGAGTAATTGCATCTTCAGTCTGAATGTGGGATACTCAGAGGGAGATAATCTGAGCCGGGTCCTGGTCCCCACTTGCTGATATTAGGGCTAGCAATGTTTTGGTGCAAGCAGTCATGGCATCTGAAAGGCTGCTTTTGTTTGACCTGAACTACAAGAGCATCTGTGAATAAAGTTGAGTTGTTACACATCTGTGGAATATCTCAATTTTGCTAAGTTATAGGACGTCTAATGTATCATTATCATGCTCTCACTAGCACTAGTAGATGCTGTGTTGGTGTTATGGATGTGTTGTCATTTTGATTAGTGGATTTAAGGTGTTCGGCTGCATTCGACTTCCTCTAATGTACACTCCTGTGGCAAATGGTGTCTCAGGTTTCCAGCATTAGCCGGGAACATTTTAAACTGCACAGCCCAAGAGTGTGGCAAAGTGTTGGTATTTCCACAGGATTTACTGGACAATTGTCTTAAGAGTTCACATACAGCTACAATCTGTCTATTGAAAACCAAGCCTCCAACTGAGAGAGCAAAATAAAAATTGTACAGATCAATTTTCAGTCTTCATCCAAGACAGATCTGTTCAGTCCTAATGCCATCTGTTTGTGGAATTTAAAGGTAGGAAATAAGCTAATTGAGATAACCACTGCAAGTATTCACTAAATGCAAACATGAATAAACTCTGTATTCAGCTTTACATGAGGTGAGGAAAAAGTGTTTCAAAATGGTAGTGTGTGTTTGGTTTTAATTAAACTTTTAGGAGAGAATAAAAATCTGAGGGGAGAAATAACATCTGGGAGAGCAAAAAGTCAGAGAAAAGATTGTTAGAAATAGTTACATTAAACCAAACTCCAACCAGAGAAATCTCTCTCTTAAGTCACAATTGTGTGACTCACTTATTTTTGTCTTTTCTTTTTTTTTTATGTTCGTATCATGTTGTTTGATCATTGAGCTTTTCTGGTGTGCCCTTCATCATGCGAGTAGCTTGTAGAATAGCTGGATAATTATTCTCTTATCTTCTTTTGTTTAAAATACAAAAAAATATAATCGATGTTTTCCTACCAAAAAAATACGGTAGTACAAACACCACCAGTGATGGAAGCTGAACAGGATTTCTTTAACATTGTGATTGCAATGCATCTCTTCCCCCATGGCAGCCCCTGAGGAAGTTTAACACAACTTAATTCAGCAATATTTGTTTAGGGGCTTGAAGGGAAACTTTAATTAAAGGAAGCTGTCAAAGCTTAGGTATCACTTTAAAGACATCAGATTGATTTAATTCTCTAAGGATTTTGGTTGGTGACTTCTGCATTGAGTTTCATCTCAATGTCAGCAGCTCTTAATGACCTTTTCTATATTATATACAAACATATTAAAGTCTCTAATATCTGTGCTTTCAGCACGGTGGGTGTTTTGGGGGCATTTTGTTATTGTTTATTTGGGGTTTTTTTCTGAATTGGAAGGTGCTTTCAGCTGTATTCAAAAGGGAGCTGAAGAACATTGGTGCCAAGTTGTTGCAGATGCTTGCTGGTCTGTCAGAGGGGAATCCAACCCGGTTCAGTTGCGCAGCTTCTCTGAATGAGCTGTGGGGCACTGCACATCAAAAAGGCATAGACTCAGTACATTATGATGACAGACATGCACAATGCCAGGTGTTTTGCCCATGCACAAACAAAAAAACAATTGCACAAGGTTTCGGGCTGCAGAGGGTCTGTCCAGAGAGCATGCACATGCTCTTCCTCAATCCCTTCTCTCTCTCTTTCTTTTTTTTTTTTTTTTTTTTTTTTTTTTTTTTTTTAGGAGAGTAGCAAAGGTAAGAGGCTTTTCATTTATTTAGGTGTGTGAAACTAGGCATGATTCAAACACCCTATAGATTTGGGAAGGGGAGGGATGACTAGCACCTATTACTGCCCTATCCTTAGTCATTGATTAAACTTGTTTCCATTGCAAATTTTTTCATTTTTGAAGTAGAATTTTAATGAGTATGCCTTTTCTCTCACATATATAGAAAGAGTGGTCTTGAAGTACAGGCTGTGTGTCTGTAACCAAGAATGGTGACAATTAAATTGTGTTAAACGTGGTTTCCTAAAATGGGGAAAAAATGTTCACAAATCTTGTGTGCTAGGGCTAGAAGTATAGGATTTGGTTACTGGCAATATTTAACAGATGAATGTTCAGCTTATGTATATATAACATCCCTGGCATCCTGATTATGATGCACATAAATATAAAATGTTTTGCTGCTTAACAGAAAAATAAAATCTAGCATTATGTAGGTTTTTAGGACATCTCTCTTGGTACATAACAGATGTTCTTATTTCAGAGAAATGCTGAAATGGTTTTGATTGTGTATCCTTGTTAAAACCAAATAAATACACATAGATATTTTGCAGACATCTGGCTGGGAAGTGTATGGAAATGTGTGCAGCACCATCATGTTTCTTTTTACTAGTGCATAACTGTCCTTTAGGTGAAGCCATTCAGCGAAGGAATGATGCTTACATTGACTCATTAGATATTGTTCCTTGCAAGCTTACTTGCAGCTGGAAAGAGAGAGTGATATTGAGATATGCATGCACCAGTGATGCTTGTGTGGGCTGTGGGATGCCATTATTCTTTATAAGTAATACTGATTAAAAGATGTTGCATAAGCTACTCTGTGTGAAACAGTGCTTTGATAGTAGAATAATTTTGGAAACTGGCTTTTAACTTAAGCCTCTGAGTACCTACACAAAGAGGTTGGACTTGAGAACAAACTTTTTATCATTAGCAAAAAGCAAAATCAAGTGTCTGGAAGTTAAGGAAATTTCAGATTGGGAATGCAGCACAGTTTCATAACAGCGACGGTAGGCAACAATTGAAATTGTCTTCTAGACCTTTAGGTCAACATCAGATGTCTTTGGGAAGGACACTTTTTGTTCAAGCATATCTTTTTATGAGAAAGATAGTCTTGTATACAACTGAACACAAGAATTAGGAAATTCTCTGAAGTGATATTAAGAAAGTCTGACAAGATAATTTCAGTGATATAAATGTTTAGTTCCATCAAAAGGCATTGGTAAGGGTTTTTTGTTTTGTTTTGTTTTACAGTTTTATGGTAGTTTTCCAAACTATATGGTTGTGCATATGTTAGATTATGTACACTATTTCATATTTACACATCTATATGTGAGTTGGAGACATGGCTTTTTCACATAGTGCCATTCATCTTGTTAAGATCTTCACCTTTTGGATGCTTGCTGCTGTTTTATGAAGGCTTTGAGAGAGATTCTATGTTTTCCCTCAGCCCTAAAAACATGTTTACACCAACACCAGAATCCAAATGTCCTCAATACAGAACAGAAGCATGCATCAATGAGTTTCTGTACTTTTGTTACTGCTCAAAGTAGAACACCATTCACGAGAAAAGATTTTTCTGTATTATTCTTTCTAAGGCAAAGGTAGCCACTCCAGATGCAGAAACTTCCTATGCTTCTTGAATGATGTTTTGATTTCAAGAAGTCCATGCAAGGTCCACCTCTTGAGGAAAGAGCCCAAAGTGTCGGCAGTGTGGTAGGGACAAAGGCTAGAAGTCCTTTTTTTACCTCTTGATTCTAACAAATATCCTTTTACTTTTATGTCTTTTTGTGAAAAGAGATGGGCTAAATCTGCTCTCCTGGGTAACGGTGGTATCTTTCACTTTTGAGAGTAGTTGTTTTTTTCCCCCTGATTACTCCTTCTAAACTCTTGTATGTGGTGCTGAAGTGTTTTGATACTTATGCAGTCTAAGAGAGTATTTGTATGTATTCCTACTGACTTGAGTATATTAAAAAAACCTGAAAACAATGCAAGATTTTATAAGCATGAAATGCTATAATTTATGTCAGCATTTCTACTATAATGAATAGTTTCAATATAAAGTAAATGTCATTTCAGATTTACTATTGCCTGAAATGTGGTCTAGAATGTATGTTTTCAGTCAAACATGATTAAATAGCACTGGAAATATAGGAGCAAAGCTTAATTTATGTTGCCAGAAATTAGCTGGGGTAAGTTGGAAAAAAATAAATGAAAGAGAAATATAAATGTCATATGTAAACCAAGTACTAAGTCTGTATTTCCCTAAGGTATATATCTTGAATGCTGTTGAAAATACTTACTATCATTATATAATGAGGTTTCAAGAGGTTTTTGCATTTTTATTGCACTTGAGAAACTATGCCGTATGGAATTAATTGTTGGTAGTGCTGAAACACTATAGATTGAGTTTCTAGGTGCTCCTGAGAAGACTGGTTCATCTCTGGTCTTTCTATAATAAGTTCAGCTTAAACTTTATGGAAGAAAGATGCAGATGTTCACAGGGATTCAGTTACTGGTCTCAACAGAACTCAGTTTGCAGCAGTATCAGAGAACCCAATAACTAAAGAATCCTCACTGTGGTGACAAGAGTGAGAGTGCAGAGATTCATGTTCAAGCTTTTATTGAACATTCATGGTGACTTGATTGTGTACATGTGCTTGCACAAAATTGTTTAGCTGAAAGGAGACTTTTCCCTGACTCTGGACTGGGAGAGGGGGAAAGTTCAGATACTGAAGTGGCAGAAAGGAGAGAAGGAAATGTAAAATGGTTGTGTGCTTTTGTTAATGATCTCTGACATTTCAATTCACCTGAAATAACCCATATCCTTATTTTAATATCTATTTTAAAGAATGAGGAGTTTTTTCTTCTTATTGCCTGAGAATTGTGTCATGTTTTATGAAAGCTGCAAAACTGCTTAAAAATTGCATTTTATTTGAACTAGTGGAAGTTGGGGGGGGGGAAGAAAAAACTTTGGAGTAGAAGGCTTAGAGACCTGTTTGTCTTCATGGGTTTTGGAGGGTGTTTTTAGCTCTTCAAAATAATGTGAATCTGATATAGTAAATATTTATACATTAGGGCCAAATCAGGATCCTGTTTAGTATTGCATCTAGCAGGTTACACGTAGGCATCACAGAGGCAACAACATTCTTGTGAAAAACTGAAAATTAAGATATTAATCTGTCAAGTTCACTTTTTTTCTGTTTTCAGAGAGAAATACTTTTTAAAAAGTGCCTATGTAACTAAATAGAAAACTGCCTAAGTGGCATGGAATCAATCTGGATACCTTTGTTTTTATAAAGGTATTTATTGCTATACACTGAACACAGCTATAAATATCATACAACATGAATAAAATATGATTGCAGTGGAGAACTCATTTGCATTTTTTTGAAATGATTTATTTCAGATATTGGTTAATCCACTTTAAGTGCGAGGATGCATTTACACCATCCATATACTAATGAATTATTCATTAATCCCTTTGTTTTAAATGTATTACAGTAATTTTATTTTTTAAATTACCATGTTTAAAAAAGATGTAACTGTCTCCGGTACTTATCAGGAACAGTGGCTGTTGTGTCTCAAATTCCTCTCCCAATTTCAAAACATCATTGTCCTTGGACTGAAAAAATATCTTTCTGGAGAACAGGCAGGTCACAACCAAGACCTGCTCACTGGCCTTGCAGTTCTGGAATGGGTCAGTGACTCCAGGCTCTCAGAGATTGTTTAGGTAGTGCCCCCTCATGTGGGGCTGGGGCCAGAAGAAATCCTGGAGGTCAAGTGGGAAAATTCCATTAGGAATTTGTGTTTTCCTAAGGATATTAAATCACACCTGTTACTTGCTAAGGTCAATTTAAGTTCTTTGGAGCCTTGGTCTCTTAAGCTCTTTTGCAAATTAGGTAGGTACTAGCTTACAATAATGAAAAGATCAGATATAGCCTCTTCAGGTGGTACTGCAAAACATTTGTGTAATGAAGTTCTATCAAGACAGCAAAATTAAAAGCTTAAACTTCACAGAATGGGACTTCCATGCTTCTTATTGGCTCTGTGTGTGACAGAGCAAAACAGATTTTTGCTTGTTTCTGGTCAATTCTAATCTTAAACTAGAATGGGTTTGACTGAAGAATGGGACATCAGACTTCTGAAAAACATCTGCAGACTGTGTTGCCCTCAGTTTTAACAGGAGGCTTACAAGGGAATGTTACCTTATCTCGTTTATTCATCAAATCCATTCAAATTTATGTTTGCCTTCCTGCCCTCTCTCCCTTTCCCCCCAACCCCAAAATTGTCATGGAAGCATGATTATTGAGATCTTTGACCTTAAAAAATATCCACAAGATACTTTACTTTAAATTAATTATTCTGCTTTCTGGGGCAGCGCGTGGCAGCTTGGATGTGTAACTGGGGAGAGGAGGAAATACACCAGTATTCTGACTTTATTATAGGCTGTTGTGTTTGTGTAGTGGATTGTTTGGTTTGGTTTTGTTTTGATTTGGTTTTTTGTGGGGGCAGGGTGGAGGTGGGGCTTTTTTTTAAATTTAAGGTCAATGAACACACGAAAAAAGTTTGAGATGCTTGTCTTTTAAAAGCAATAGTTGCCAATGCCTCTGACAGGATCAATTGGAAATATGTAAATATGAGGATGTAGCTCTACTGAAATGAATGGACAGCTTGTTCCAGCTGAGGATTCATTCTAGTATTTTGGTTTTAAAATTCTGTAAGCCTGCATGAAAATATGCTTATTTTCACACCCCAGAATAAACCTTTTTGTAGATGCCCTGCAGGCTCATAAACAGTTTAAAAGCAATTTTGGGAGCTGGTGTTATTAGCAGCTGGAATTCTGTTTTGATTGACTGGCAGTATGAAATCAAGAGCCCTCCACTGAACCCCGTAGAGTTACATCAGCAACTCCATGTAAAAATGAGATTAAGCCATTGTCTTTCCATAGTCTCAGCTTTGCATGTACCTACTTCACACACACACATATTTTGATAGGTTGGCCAGTACTGTCATCCCTTTGGTTTCATAGAAACTAATTTCATTAATAAGTTCAAAATACAGTGGGGCTCCAGGATTTGTTTTCCATTGCCTTGTGTTTTTTATTTGCCACCTACATGGTGCAACATGAAGTAAGACTTTCATACAGTGAAGAGTGAACAGGGAGTGAAGAATTAACATGCTTCTGATGTTATTTATTTTATTTTTAAAAAATCCAACACTCCTCTGATCCCCTCTTAACATTCAGATTTGTTAGGGAGAGAATGGGGTGATTCAGTAACCATGACACAACAAGCTGACTTAAAGTCGGGGTTCATTCGTTATTTTTACCATTAGTGTTACTTTGAGACTCTTAATCCTTATGCTGCCACTTCCCTTACTGTGTAAAATGCAGACAGCAAGAGTTTCTTGTCTGGGATGATCTTAGAGTAAGTTGATTTGTTTCTATAGTGTTTTGTCAGAGGCACTGGGCTTCACAGTTGAAACTGTAACAGAAACTTAAAGGAGAAATGTATGTAACAAACTATGAAGGGTAAAAGGTGATAAACAGCCATGTAGTGGCCACCTGTAAAAATAATACCTTTTTATTTTTTTCTCTTTTACACTTTTTCAACATCTCCCTCTCTCATGCACAGTCCCCTTCACTCACTGGAGTTGCTCTGTTGTAATGCCTGTCAATAAAAAGGGTAAAGTGTTTGCTGAGACACATTTGACTGAGACCATGTCCTTATACCTCTGGCTTGTTGACGTGCCTAAGTCTCCCCAAAGATGCAGCTACTTTAATATTTAGAGCATTTCACACCAGAGAAGCTGTGAGCAGACAGTAAAGAAGTGTCAATAGAACACAAGAATCCTGGCATAGTTACTTTTTTCATTTATTTCTACCTGTTGAGAGGAGGGAGGGTCATGACTAGAGTGCCATACATTCAGTGGTAGTATTTTAGGTTGGAAGTAGTTGAGATTTATATTGAGAAGACTTGTGGTAGAGGAGACATGGAGTTAAGCTGCCCAGATTTATATCTGGGGTTAGTTTTGACTTTCCCAGTAATTAGTTGTGTTTGTGATCCTCTAAAGAATTCAGTTTTAGTATAAGCAGCAAACTTGATGGGTGATTATAATGTTAAAAAAGCATTTACTTTTGCTGACAAACAAGCAAGGATCAGTGAAAACTGAGTTCACAATTTATATAAAGCTTGACGAACAGACCACCTATCTTTAAAATTATTTGTAGCCTGTGATAATTTTTCTTGTGGCTTTCAAACAGGCTTTGGATCTTGAGGCTTTACATTGTGGCTTTTGGATAAGTTTGAGAAAATGTATACTTTTTCGCTTGTGAAAGAAAGCACTGTTTTCCAACTCCTTGTAGTTTTGAAACTGAAGTGTTTCTGAGTGTAAGATGTGTTTGGCCCTGAGAGACCTTGGGGAGGATTAGGTAGAAACTCAAAGGCTCTGCATGAGCCAAAGGATGTGCGTAGAAAAAGCTGATTTGGGAGGCAGCCTTCTCTAGCAGCTCAGGAATGGCATAAGCAGAGGAACCTGACACCCAGTGGATGGTTACATGTCTGTGATTCACTGGCACAGCTCAGGTTAGAGCAGCCTGAAAACTGGTTTAATTTTTTATTCGCTAGGTATGATGACTAAGGGATCGTAAGCAGCAGGGAAGACAGCAGGAAAACAGAATGTTTGAATCATTTCCTGTTCTCACTTTCAATGGGACTTCAGAAGCAGCATCTGAGAGACCTGTTAGAACGTGTGTGTTTGTGTCATGACTTCCTTTGCTGCTTTCTTTTCAACCTACAAAGCAGTGTAGAAGATTTTTACCTCAAAGTATCCATTTTCTTTCATTGGTCTTCTGTATGTGCAGCCCTCAGGTAAATACATGGGACACCACAATTTCAGCTTACCAAAAGAAGAATAAAAGTCTTCTTTGATGCTGAAAAAAGACCTAAGGCTTCTAAGAGTCCTAGTGGTTCTTTTTCACTCTAAGTATACACTTAGGAATTTTGGCAAATGTGAGTTTGGCATAGCAGAATGGGGTATGAACCAGCCTTTTCAAGGTCATAGTATTTCATTTTAAATTGCCCAAGAAAGAGGAAAGCGGGCAAGAATGCCAGGAGGCCTCCGTGGATGAACAACGAGCTCCTGGACTTACTCCAGCACAAAAAGAAAACATAGAGGGAGTGGAAGCAAGAATGGGTTAACTGGGAAGTATACAAAAAGGCTGTCTGAGAAACCAGGGATCAGGTTAGGAAAGCTAAAGCCCAGACAGTATTAAATCTAGCGAGGGACATAAAGGGGAACAAGAAGAACTTCTACAAGTACATCGGTGATAAGACTAGAGAAGATGTGGGCCCTCTCTGGAAGGAAACTGGAGAACTGGCCATGAGGGGTATGGAGAAGGCTGAGGTGCTCAATGACTTATTTGCCTTGGGCTTCACCACCAAGGGCTCTGGCCTCACCACCCAAGTTGCAGAAAGTGAAGGTAAGAACTGGGAGAAGGAAGATCCACCCACTGTAAGTGAAGATCAGGTTCGAGACCATCTAAAGAACCTGAAGGTGCACAAGTCCATGGTACCTGATGAGATTCATCCACAGGTCCTTAGGGAACTGGCAGATGAAGTTGCCAAGCCATCAACCATCATATTTGAAAGGTCATGGCAGTCTGGTGAAGTTCCCGCTGACTGGAAAAGGGGGAATCATAACCCCCATTTTCAAGAAGGGTAAAAAAGAAGACCCAGGGAACTACAGGCTGGTCAGTCTCACCCCTGTGCCTGGCAAGATCATGGAGCAGATCCTCCTGAAGGCTCTACTAAGGCACATGGAAAATGAAGGAGAGATGACTGGTAACCAGCACAGTTTCACCAAGGACAAATGGTGGCCTTTTGTAGTAGAGTATGGCATCAGTGGACAAAGGAAGAGCAACTGACGTCACCTACCTGGACTTCTGCAAAGCATTTGACACTGTCCCATGTGACATCCTGGTGGCCAAATTGGAAAAA
>NW_010141871.1:49521-70478 GCF_000699245.1 Pterocles gutturalis
ATAAGGAATTGGCTGGATGGTCACACTCAGAGTTGCAGTCAACAGCTCAATGTCCAAATGGAGACTGGTGATGAGCGGTGTTCCTCAGGGATCAGTAGTGGGACTGATGCTTTTTAACATCTTTGTCAGCAACATGGACAGTGGGTTCGAGTGCACCCTCAGCAAGTCTGCCGACGACACTAAGCTGCGTGGTGCAGTTGATGTACTAGAGGGAAGGGATGCCATCCAGAGAGACCTGGACAGGCTAGAGAGGTGGGCCCATGCAAACCTAATGAAGTTCAACAAGGCCGAGTGCAAGGTCCTGCACATGGGTTGAGGCAATCCGAAGCACAAATACAGGCTGGGTGGAGAATGGATTGAGAGCAACCCTGAGGGGAAGAACTTGGGGGTTTCAGTAGCTGAAAAACTGGACATGAACCAGCAGTGTGCACTTGCGGCTCAGAAGGCCAACCAGATCCTGGGCAGTTAGTTGCCTTTAACACTAAGGAGTATTCATTAACATTATGCATTTGGTGACCCTCTGGTACAATCAGAGAAAATGGAATAAAGGGACATGCAAGGAGAGATAAAGTTTTTTCCACAGAAGGAGCAGTGTTAGGGTGTTGGTTTATGGCTTGTTGGTTTGGGCTTTGTTGTTTTATTTTTTTTTAAACCGCTTCCAATATGTTCCCTACTCAAACTTTTGTCTTTTTGTCCTCTGTTTGGACAGAGAGGAAATCTGTCTTGTAACACTGCCATTTTTATTCTTAGGAGCTCTGATTTGTTTTCTTCTTTCTGAGAGTAACATAAATGGCTTTGGCCAAGAGTTTTTTTTCTTCTTACATGCATACCATACAACATCTTGCTCAATAAAGCAGAGATAACTAAATGGTGCCTGCAGCTGCTGTCCTAACAGAAATAAGAGTATTGTCTAAAACTTTTATTTTGATGTTTCAAACAGTGCTGTTACTCAAAAGTTTGTTTCTCCTAAGGACGAGTCTGTAATTAATGGTCAGTCTCTCACTGAGATGCTGGTTTTGATTAGCACAGTGCATTATTTGGCCTAGAAAAGTTACCTGCTTGGTTAATGTCTATTAAGGAATCTTGCATTTTTAGAAATTTTTATTAATAAATTTGTACTCCAATAATGCAGCTCATCATGTTTGTGTTCCTGTGTATACCGTACCAGACATTTGTTAAGTTGATCTTTGTCATCAAGAGGAATTCTGGATGTGGAGTCAATCTATGTATACTCTCCTCCCCAAAATAAGCAGCAGAAGTATTTGTTTATGCAGGGGTTCTAGCAAACACCTGCCATCTTCCTCTGCAAAGCAAACATATAATTTCCATAAACACTCTAGATATGCAGCTTCTACCCTGTTTCAAATGCATGGCATTTTTATACGAAGAGAAGAGATCTTCACTTTTAGAAGCATGGTGCTCTTCCAGTTAAACACTTTTTGGGTGTGCTTAGTTTGATGCATAACAGCTTATATTCAATACTCCAAATATGAGATGTTTCTTATCAGAACACGGTATTAGACCAAAACTGACATTTTTTAATGCAAGCAGCAGACCCATTAGAGTGAGACATGGGAGGAAAGGAAGGAGAATGCATGGATTGCATTCACGAACAAACAGAAGTTAACCATTTGTGTCAATGTTTCAAGCCTTATTCTTTTTTTAACGTGAACCTTTTTTGTCAGAGCAAACTAAAGAAGAACAATGGCTCTTGGAAACTGATATGAGAATCTTCAGCAGAGCAGCAGCTATTTAATGTGCACAACTATAATTAACTTGAAAGGGAATGAAGTCTATGCATCAGTTGGCAGCATGACAGGGACTTTGACTCCTAGAATAAAATAACAACCAAAGGTGGCCTTTCTAGTCACATTTCCAATGTGGTTAGTACCCCTTCCATTCCTCTCTGTTCCATAATCCTTGCTCATCTCCATATACTACTTTATTTTTAGTGCCGTTAAGCACATCCTAGGAAGCTTTATTTTTCATAGCTATTTTCTATCTTCAGTGCTAGGAATTTTTGCCACTTGCCTCTTGCCAGTTGATTTCTGATTAATTAGATAACTGTAATCAGGCAGTAAAAACTGGATGATTGCATTACCAGTAATCTCTATCTTCCATTCTGAGATGTCTTTATCATACGTACTCAGACTTATTTATGCTAGTTCATCATATGCTGATGTAACTATTGTGTCTTGTAGGTTTTCTAGGAGTGTGTGTATACATACGTACACATTTTGTATTAAAATAGACATGATTACCCATATGTTAAGTTTGTATAATTGAAAGTTGTACTTGCAAAGAGTCTCTAAGAAATAAGTATGAAAAATAAAGTTGTTTTTCTAGTTGTTATTTTAGTCAGTCTGGCTGTTTCTTTTGTCTAGTGAGATCCGTAGATATTTTTTTTTTTCTTTACACTTGATTCAAAACTTGAGGTTAATTGAAGGTTACTGTTAAAACTCAATTCCTCTCATACCTTTTCATGTGATACAAATTTCTTCTTGAATGTGTCTCTTACATGAGAAGTACTGTGTTGTTTGTTTGTTTGTTTGTTTTATTCATGCTGAATTTAATCCTTTTGGTGACTACACAGACAATTTGTCAAATTTTAACATATGTCGCTGGTCTGTTCAACTTTCTGAATACCTTTCTTCATTAATTCCCCTCTGTCTCCAACATGTCTGCATTAGAGGCAATAATGAAAATTCTGCATCAGAACTTCCACTGACTTCAGCAAGTACAGAATTATAGAATATCTCAAGTTGGAAGGGACCCATAAGGATCATCAAATACAACTCCCTGATCCTTCAAGGAGTACCTGAAGTGAAACCACATGACTATGAACGTCATCCAGATGCTCTCTGAACTCTGACAGGCTTGGTGCCATGATCATTGCTCTGGGGAGCCCATTCCAGTGACTAACCACCCTCTCAGTGAAGAACATTTTTTTAAAGTCCAATGTGAACCTCCCCTGATGCAGCTTCATTCCATTAGGATGTGCCTAGACAACTGAAAGACTATGCCATCAACTCCAACTGTTCTTCACTTCCTTCTTGCCTTTTTTCATTTTCCTTATGCATGGCCAAACTTTGCAAGTCTTTCTTCTATAAATGAAAATTGCAATTTTAAAATTGCTGTTTAAATACAGTACTTCAGCTGTTTCAAAGAGTATAAATTCTTAAAAGATCTGAAATTACTTATGTGCCTCATCCCTTTGAAAATTAATTGCCTAGAAAAGCTTTCAGCTTGAGCAACATGGTTTTTGATAGATTTAGATGTCTTGTGAGACTGTATGAGAAGGCTCGATGTCTCTCCTCCATCTGGGTACAGGTGTACTCCATATGGATATAAGAATAAGTCTGTCTTTTACAGACTAGTAAAAAGGTGTCCTTTATTATTTTTCCCATTTTTGTCTGTGATGTATTAAAGTGTGCTTAATCTGAAACTAATTTTATGTTTCTAGCTTATTCTATGTCCAGTTTTAAAGAGAAGGAAATTGTTCAATTTAAGAGGACGTTATTTAAATGTAGTGTGTTTTTTCCTATATATTTATCAAAGGAAAGACAAACTGGCAGAAGGCATGCTCTGTGAAAGTGCACTGAGAAGGTAACACATCTTTGCTTGTCCTGCAGAGGATAAACCATCTTCCTAACCTTTTTCGGGTGACTTTTCAGCAGTTACTCTCAGAAGCAGACATCATTGTTTGAAATAGCTTTTCAGATTGCAAAACCGTACAACAGCTGGTTGTCACCTAAGTTGTTAATCCTGTTCCCCCTCTAACCAAAACCATGGCCATGTAGTTTTGCCTTCGCCCTTGTTTTGACCCTGCTATTTACTGGTCAGCCAACACACTTTGCCAACAAAACAGACAATGATGTTGCTTTTTTTTTTGCCCCTTCCTACCCGTATGGGCTTGATTTTTTTTTATTTTTTTTTATTTTTTGTTTAAGCAGATGGAGGTGGTTTATTCTGTTGTCACTCAAGCACTTGGAGCCAGTTCAAGGTGGGGAGAAGATATGCATTATCTGTCTGCATCAGGGTCTGTCTTGTGCCACTCTACCCTTTTGCTGCAAAACCATGGTTCTGTGTGGTAATCTATCTGCTAGGTGCTATGCTATCATAATTTCACAAGCATTGTAGACCTCTAAGGAAACATAGATCTAGAGAAACCAAAAATTTTTTATTGCCATCTTATTGAGGTAAAATGTCCAGGCAGTGGCTCAGCCAAATGCCTGTCTCAGTGCCGAGGAGGCAAGGCGACAGGTGGGTTGGCTTAGCCCCCTTAGGACTGCAGCATCATCTAGGACTTGAAGTCAGAAGGTCTTGTCCTACTTGGAAAGGACTGATCTCTCCCAAAAGAGAACTTCAATGTTTGTGAAATCCTCTACTACTTGTCTTTCTCTTGGCTTGATCTACCCAACCTTGCATTCTGATTTGCAATATCATTGGGATGGATACTGGCCATACTTCTGAACCAGCTGCCATAATCCAAAGGAGACTACCTCTAGCCAGATTTCTTCAGATACAATTCCACAGCCTCTTTCTCTGTGCCTCAATTATGCAGAATCCCCTGGGGCTCCAGCAGGAGTTTTGACTGTGCAATTGATGCTGAATAAGGTGTCTAGTTTACAAGACTAATTATCCTGTACTTTGATTTGTCTCAAATACTCCAGCAAAATTTTGCTGTTGGATACGTGTGTGCAGTTACTGCTAGAGATGTTAGTACTGGAAGAAGCCATCTCAAGGTAAAATTGGTTTTATTAATATCTTTATAAATTACAGTTAAAGAATTTTTACTCTGTTTCTTACTCTGGTTTTACATTTTTCAAGACATAATTTGTATCCAAAATGGTGTCAAAAAGACAATAAATTAAGGAAAAATTTGTACTTCTTACTACAGCATTTGCCTGTCTACATTTTTTGTTCTAAAATGCTGTAAATGGCTGTTGTCATACAGCACACATTTTTTTTTCTGCTACATGTTGGCTTTCCCAGTAGACTTTTCCTCTTGGTTTTCCCAGAAGGTTTCAGTGTCTTTCCCAGTATTAGTAGGAATTAAAATATCCCCATAAGGACAAATTTTACTTCCAACTGTTTTCGACAAGGGACTTGAAAAGACTTAATAACTGATGCAGAAAGTGACTTATATTCCAGGGGAATTACTTAAATGACTTCATTTCTTACTTCAACTTTGAGTTCAAACGGGATTCATATTGTATCCACAGCACAAATTCTGTTCTTAATTCAGAGGCCAAAATTATATCAAACAAGAATGAAACCCCCACACCCTGCTGTCCTAGACAGCAGCACGGGGAGCTTTCAGCTCAGGGGAATCGTGGTACACAAAAAACTTCTTAGAGGCCACTTGTTCAGCAGCTCTTCCAGCTGCCTGCCAGAGCAGCCTGCAAAGCAGTGCTGCCGGACGTTGGAGAAGTCCTGTTATGATAAATTATACATGATAACAGTACCTGCTGCTCCCATATCTCATGCACTTTGAATTCAGCGAGAGTATATTTGAGGGACTTGGTACCTCTTGCAAAATCCCCTTTCATAAATTATTACTAATTGGAAATAGCTTAATGTTCAGTGACGCTTAGAACCACAACTCCCATTGAAGTCAGTGAGTGTACTTATAACATGAAGTATGTCTCCCAGCAATGCTTGCGGATCAGCTACGTGATTTTGATTTGTTTGCTGTATTTTTTTTATTGCCTTTGAGTAGGGAATAAGTAACTTTGAGTTACTTATCACTACTTTGAGTAGTGTAAGAAAAATATTTTGTTTTCAATTTTTTTGTGACTTTATCTTTCGAAAGCATTGAATGTGCTATCTTTTTACATGGGTAGTGAATGTTCTTTTCCTCCTCGTTTCAAGTGTAAATGAAAGGTGTTCTAAGTAAATCCTGTAAAGGATTCATGTTGGAGTGACCATTGGAAAAGTGTCCCTATCGCACCTCTTCATCAGATACATGTTGTAATCTGAAGAAGCTAACAAAGCTAGCAATCTTTCTGTTTACACATTTGCAAGACTGGGATCTTCTCCAAATGCTTATTTTAAAAAAAAAAAAAAAATAATCAAAAATAGCAAGCTATAAATTCCAATCCATTTCCTTTTCCTTATCCTTATCTTTTGCTCCTTCCAACCCTTCCCCCAGATGTCAATGATAGATCTTGGTAGCTTTAAAAAATGCAAAATTTATTTTGTCTTTGTTTTGTTTCTTTGTTTTGTTTCCCCTCAAAATTCAGGGTAAGAGATCTTCTTTGTAGATTGTGATTTCCTCTTTTTTTATCTTAGACAACTGGACTTGGATATAATATTTGATACAGACTTCATTCAGCAGAAAAATTAGGATTTTAATAAATGGAGTAGTTAGATACCTAACAAGTCACAATGATTTTGCAGTTTTGAATTAGTTTAGATAAAAACTGTTCCCTGAAGAAAAAAAAATGTGACATTTTGCCTAGGGGGGGGGGGAAGGGGTAGGCAATTTGAGTTTTCCCTTTATTTTTCTCTTTCTCTGTCTATCCAACCTGTTGCTTTTGGACAGTGGATAAAACAGCAGTGATGGCTGTGATGTGTCAGTGGCTGATGACATGAAGCGCTATTTTGCTGTTCAAGGGCCATTCAACTCCACATTGTTTTTTGAGTCAGTTGTTCTTGTCGTTCAAATTATTATTACAGTAAATGATAAAACAATGCCACCTGATACTGCAGCTCACTTGGTATATTTAACTTGATTTATTGTGTTTCATTGTCAGGATGCTTTGAGGGACAATTACAGCTACCCTCAGAAATTTAAACAATGCAAAAATGTATTAATTGGCATCAATTAATTTATTCACAACTCTAATTTCCAGATCAATTGCAGATATTTATTGAGAAATACTCTAGCAATTCATTTTGAATGTTATTTTCTCTTGAGCTTAATGAAAAGGTAGTGGAGCTTCACTGTCAGGACCAAACCCAAGGATTTGGAGGATTTGGCTTTTTTTTTTTTTTTCCCTTCTCACATTTGCATGTTTTGGCATAACATGGGGCAAGCAAAGCAGCAGGATGAAAGCTCTTTCTGAGCATCTGCCATTGCCTACAATGCAAGGGCAGGCTCTGGTTGGCTGAGGGATGCTGCTGCCATTTTACCTCATCCCCCAAGGCTTCTAAATTCTATTTTTCTTGGGTACCATAAGGAAAACTAAACATTTCTAAGGTTCTTACACTGACCTAGTATCTGAATGTCAATGCATTTCCCTTTTCAGATAGTAAGCATGTGACTCTCTGTTCAGGAAGAAGTAGCTTGGTCTGTGGTGTGAGCGGCTGCTTGGCAGGATATGGGGTACCCCATCTCAGGTTTTCTCTTTGCCCAGTTCAAAATAGTTTTACAACCTGTATCACTCATTGAGACAGAGCTCAGGCATTTGAACTTGGGCTTCCAGCATCCCACCTGCAGTAGTTGTCTTTGCTTGCTTTTCTTGCTCCTAAAAAATAATTTGATATGGAAGTGTCTGCATGAAACATGTTGAATTTGGTGAGCTACCATACATTTAACAGACTCTGCAGCTCAATCTTAGTGCATAAAGTTGGTGGAATTGCAGAAGCAGGGTAGCAAACAGACTACAATGGAGTTAATGCTGAATAGGGATTTTTGCAGCCAAGGAGGGAGGTGCTGTTTATTTTGAGCTAACTCATACTTTATTAATTCAGTTACTGGTAACTGGTCTGAGATTTGAGACTCTCCATTTTGACTCATGGAAGCTTAATTTTGCATTACACAAATGCAGAGTGATGTTTATCTGTTTCAAATTTTGAGAAAGCTGCTATGGAGGACCTCATCCTGTGCTAATGGAAATCCTGCTGCTACTCCTGTGTAGTGGGAAAAGCATGGCCTGAAGAAGGGGTGAAGGGATAAGTGCTCCCATTAGCATTAGGAGGGGATAGCATTTCAACTAATGTTCCAGGCTCATTTCCTTCCAATGGCATCTCCTTTTCTTTGTTTGTTTTCCCCCTTCCTCTCTTGGTGTAAGAGGAAAGGCTGCGTAGACTTTTATTGCTCATTACTGTGATCTACTCCCACTCCTTAGCCTTCATTGCACTTCTTGGTTATCTTGTGCTGGTGTGCACAAACTAAAAAATAGGCTTATTCTGTTATGTCATGAAGATTACCAGAATCCCTGGTGTTCTTGCCACTTAAGTGACAGGGGACAACAGTGATATCAAAGCATTTCCATAATTTTAGTATTTTTATATATGGATCTTGCATCTGTTGCTGAACTGATGTGGTTTATCTTTTTTCTGTAATACACTCAAACCACGTTATGGAATTATGTATGCTTGAGAGCTTTTTCTGAGCTTAGTTCTGAATTTTTGGCTATTGGACCAACTTCTATAAAATTGAGATATTAAAAATCCAATAATTAATATGCAAAATAGGGAGCTCTGCTATGAATACAGCTCTGTTGCAAAGGGTGTAGATGTAGAAGAAAGGGAAACCTTTTGCAATTTGGTCCTTATGTGTTTTAGAGAAGCACTGTATGTGTTTATTTGAGCCCTTAACTTTTAAATTAATTTGAACTGCATGCAGAAAAATCCTGGAAAAAATACCAGCAACAAGAAGGTCAGATGCTAAAGGGTGGGAGGACATTTTGACGGATGCCACTCTTTGAGAGTGTTTTGCAATTTCAGTTTTGAATGTAACTGTTTCGGTTTTGAGACTCTCAAGGGAACCTCTGAAACTTTTGCCTTTTTACTTTCCAGCTACTGTCGTTGTTTTCCTGTGTTTGTTTACCTTTTGGTAGCATTTGCTAGCCTGCCTACTGCTACGGAACAAGTACAACCAGGTCAAGAGCTCTGTTCAACAAACACTTTGCCATGTTTGTCCCTTCAGTGTGGATTTCCACCTTTGCTCTTGCCGGTGTGCTGTAGATTGCTATTAAGCCATTCCCTTCTGTGGCTGGTTCTGTGGTTATGCCCACCTTGGTCTTCCTTCACCTTTTTTGCCACAAATGGTACTGCAACTTCTGTGAAAGGGTTAGAAGCTTGTCATAAGAATGTAAGAAACAGAAAATCATTAATCTTGATGCTGCTCTCTGCTGGTTTCTGTTGCACTTGCTGTTCTGATTTCCCTGGCCATCACTGTTCCTAATTTTACTTGTATAAGTTCCAAGGTTTTGCTTTTTGTCTAGTTCCTAATTTTCTCAAGTACTAATTTTCTAAAGTACTTCTTAAAATAACACCCCTAATTTATATACCATCCAAATGCGATCATGCATGTGTCCACTAATCCCTAGTGCATACTAGCTTAGGGAATCATTTCAGGTATGCTGCTATAATAAAAATATGTAATGCAACCATCAGCCCTTCAAGATCCTCAACAAGAGATATACCCTGGCCTTATTTGTATTGGTGTAAATCCAGAATCCCTTTGTATCCTTTAGTGGCTTCAATATAGATTAACTCTAGTTTTAAATTAAATCAGGATGGGGCCAGTTGCATATTGGCTTTGCATCTTAAATGTTACTAGGCTAATAGGGATTTCACAAATGCTAATTTTTCTCAGGTGCGAGCACTCTGGAGATATTGATGAAGTTCAAAACTGACAATGTGCTGTAACCTTTAGGTTACAGCTGGCTGATCCTGACTTTGGAAATATGATCCTGCCATATGTACCTTGTGAAGTTGCATTTCTAGCACATTCATTAAATTTTGTTCCAGTTATGTTGAGATAGCATTATAGAGGAGTAAATCAGAGTGGTATTTGGCTCTGTTCTTGAGACGTGACAGTGGGTGTAACTTGAAGCAGAATTTGAGATGTACTGTCCTATTACTAAGAGAAATTTATTTTAATAATTGTTATCTGAAATATTTAACAGATTACCTGTGAACTCCTATAGGGTACCTCCTAATATATCACAATTTTTATTTTACATGTGTAAACAATAAAATAACAATGATTGAAAAACCTATTCAGATTTAAAAAATTAAATATCAGCAGCTAACAACAGGGTGGATTATTAAAATCCCACTTCTCAATGAGAGAGCACATCATATGGAGAAGCTAGCGTTTTTAATGGCTCTCCTCCTGTCTGGTATCAGGGAATCAAACAAATGCAAAAAGGTGCTTATCTGGTTCTGCTCATGGTGTAAGGTCCCCTGAAGTTTTGCTGCTGTAAAATCAAGATAAATGAAAATGGAGACTTTGATGGTGCTTGGGGTGTTAGGTCTTTGGGGGGGACATACTTGTGATCTGTTTCCCTGTGGGTTACAGGTAAAGGCCTCAGTCTAGGTGGGGACAAGGGAAGAAAAGAGTTTCTGGGAGATACGGTGGCTTTTATGAATAGATTAACAGGATGCGTAATTAAATTACTGAGTGTTATGTAACTTAAAGCAACAACAGTCCATCTTTTCAGTCAGGTATGCGTTATTCTGGATATAAACTTGTGCGGCTTTGACCCTGTATAGTAATTTCTATTCAAAACTTCAGTGTTAGCTTTTGATGTAAGACTTGTGAAGCTTCTAGAGAGGGAGGCAGGGTGTGTGCATGAGACCACGGTATCCATCCCACGAAATGCAGGAACAATATGCATATTCTTGAGCTCCACCTACAGGCGAATTAATGCTAAGTCTAAGAATAGATTAGGTTTATGTGGGCACCGTGCTGACAGCTGACGTTGCTTGCGTGTTTTTACAGCATTGTTATGTTAGAGTGGTGCTCTGGGGGCTGCTGTTCCCCATTTCTCCACATAGCCTTGAGCATTGTGCTGATAACTTTATATTGCTGGTAGTGTTGCTGCTGGCACGCTCAAAGCTAGCTCAGGTATCTGTGTATGACTTTGTTGCACATAGATGTGTCCAGCCTTGACTGATTTGCACTGAGAGCAGGTGCAGGTTGAGAAGCTGCCTTGGACAGATCACTTGATTTTTTCCTGCCTTTCTCATGTGTGAGTTGAAAATAATGCTTTTCAAATTGCTTTGAAAACTTAGGCACAAAGGGTGCTACATAAAAACCTCAGCATGTTTGGATGAAATAGCCTACATGGTGATGGGGGTGAAGACAGAGGTCTGATGTCCAGGTGGACTGTGTCTAGCTAGGATGATGAGCCTCTAAATTTAAAGGAACTGCCTTTTGGGAGGGACATTACTCTTCCTTCTAAGCTGTATGGTGGTTCCTAGACATAGTCTTTAAATGTATTCACACTGTACCTCTCCAGCTTTCTGTAATTTGTCTCCCCTCTACATCCTTTTGAACAAGTTTCCTTCTTCTTCTCCATTTTAGGCATGTACATGTATACCTGGCTGTAATCAGACAAGATAGGAAGGAAGGAAAAGTTCAAGCTTTTATCACTGTTGTCTTCTCATGCTGGTATAAAACACCCCCAGGATATATTTTATGCTTTCTGCTACTGAGTCTCCCACTGAGGAGGATAGTAAGAGTGATCTCCCTGCCCTGGGCATCCCCAGACCACTGGAGAAAGCACAGGTTAAAGATTCCTTCTTAAATTCACTAGAATATGTTGTTCCTCAAGGTGGTGGAGGAAGGGTAGCTGAAAAGAGGGGGTTGTGTGCTCACTAACTGGATCAGCTGCTGTACTATCATTTGCTTCATCACAGATGTTTAATTACCGTTCTAGGACTTCTGTAGATTATCATGGGGTTTTTTTTTTTCCTCCCATCACTCTCCCCCTCCCCCAGGATGGTACTTTACACATTGCCCTGTCTTTTGCCCTGGTGCTTTGAGAATTGGAATTACATGATTTCAGACCTGAGAATTTGAAGATTCAACTTGTTAAGATATTCAGTTATGCTGGAAATGCCATAGTTTTTTACTTTTTTTTAATTGCCTCAAATTTATTTAGTTGCTATAAAACATATGCGTAATATAGACTGCTATACCCAAGGCTTGTTCTCTTAATCATGAGCAAACACAGTGAGCCAATGTGGACCATGTGTGTAGAGAAAAATCAAATGGATGAAGACATAATCAGAGCTATTCTTCTGTTCAGAGTGACTATTAACAACAGTGTTTTATGATAAACTGTAATTGAGGACATTAACTTACTGGGAAAAAACATCTTCCTTGACAAATAGGCACATGCTGGTGTTGCATTGTGTGCTGACAGAAGCAATATTAGCTAGTTTTCAGCAAGTTTCTCTATGTGCATGTGTGTCTATAAAAGAGTATTTTATGATCCAAAAGAATATTTTTGTGAAAGTGTTCCAGATTCCAGTTTAATTTCCTCGCTTGCTTTCTCCTCTTAGAGAGTTAAACAGGTTTCATCTCTATCTCTATTCGCATTTTTGTAGCTACAAGCATAGCCTATGTATGTATTTATCTGTACCCACACACATTTAGCTAAATGTGCTTTGCCAATTGCAATATTATCAGAAGATTTTATGTGAAGGTAAGCCTGATTTTTGGTCTAAATTTATATATAGATTATTCTGTCTTTTATTTTTGTATACCTGAATCTAGGTAATACTGTTGGCATCAGTGGCAATTCATCTCAGTTTTGCAGTTGAAATAGAGCGAAGCAGAGTATGACTCTTAATCTGTGGTATTGTTCTGTTGCATTTGTAATAGAGCAAAGAACTTCAGTCCTGACTATGGCAACAAAAACGGAAATACTAATTTAAAACCAAACCAACCCCAAATCAAAAAAAAAAAAAAACCACAAAACAAAATCCATACCTTTCAGTATCAGGAATGGAAACAACGCAGCATAAAAAAAGCCCTGATTTCACTTAAGATTATACGGAAGAAAAATTGTCTGTGTGATTTATTTATTTATTTATTTATTATTTTCCAGTGGGATGTGCCCATTGTATGGAAATAAAATATTTTAATATAGCAGCAACAAAAACATTAACTGAGCACTATGATTTCATGTTAAATCAGAAAGAAAACAAACAGAAAAGCATGTGTGGTAGATGAATGCAAAGATGGAAATGAGTGAGATTCTTGTTCTGTAGAAGAAATTCCAGTAATCTGCTATTTTATTTTGGCTGTGGTGATTCATCTCTCTTCAGACGTTTCTCAACAAGGACAACTTTTGTATGCTGTCTTTGAAACCCACATGCTTCTGCTGAAGCAGGGTCTGGATCAGCATTGAATTTGGCTTATCAGACTGTGTCTGAGAAGCCAGCAGTTTTTGTCATGCCAGATTGCATCTGGATTAAAAACTGAAGAAAAATGTAGTGACATCATTGTGAAAAGAAAAACACAAGCTTTATTAGCTTCAGTGAAATCTCATAATCAGATAAATGTTTCACACTTCAGCTTTTATAGTTATTTAAGCAGTAATTATATTCATTAAATGTGTGGTTTAAAGTTAATGTTATTGGAGATATTTCAAGTATTAGAGATGTGAGCATAAGTCACTTTCAATATTGAGGCATCGTCTGATCCTCATGAGAATTTATCACACTTTTTGATGTGTTTTTATGGAAATCAGGATGCAAGAACAGAATATTTTATCCAGAAGCCACATAGAGCAGTTTATTTGTGATCATGTCTTAGGATATTGATGCAGTGTCCTAAACCAGTATGTTTTTAACTGAGCAGTGGCTTATTTATCTCACTCTTAAGAAAAGCTGAATGCTCTTTAAATGCACATTGAGTAGTCTGGATAGAAAATAAGTAAAAGTTCATATCTTTATTAACAGGAGGTTAAGTTGGCAGAAATTTATTCCCTTTCCGGAAAGGGGTCTGACCAGCAGTCCTGTACCTCTTTCTGGACAAGGATAGAGAGCACTTCTGTGGCTGCAAATTGAATACTAACCCAGGAGAAACTGGGTGATTGCAAAGATCCTCTCCTGAGCATTTGTCAAAAGCATAGCTGTGGAAATTAGCTATTTCTATCTAATCATATCTAGATTACAAAGAATGTCAGTTTGATGGGAACGAGGGAAGAAAGGGGAAGGAATGGGACTGTCAGAGTTATTTCTGAGAATGACATCTGGCAAAAAAGGAATTAGGGTTATTTGGACAGTTCATCCAGAACAGCACATTTCTAGCATTTATCATTAATGGAAGGAGTAGCCGTCTGTACTAGGTGCGGTTTTGTATAAAGCTGTCAGGATTATGCTGCAAAAAGTATAGGCTATGTTTAAGCAGGCTGTTGTAAAGTTCAAAACTGAATGTGTAATCCTAGCCTAATAAGTAGGTGGGTTAATAATTACTGAAGTATTTATTTTTCAAAAAGTGCCACATCAGTCTGCATTTTGTGTTACATCATGGCACAAAAAAACATGAAATATATGACTTTATCATTGTCGACACTATGCATACTGAAGGCCTGAAGGTAGACAAGTTTTGACTGTAAGAAAACAGTGTGAGAGTTGCAAGGGTCTTGCAGAGAAGAGAAAAGACAGAGAAGGCAAAATTAAAACTTGGAGTGTTCTGAAGTCTTGGAGGTTTTGACCAGTTTTATGAAAAACCAAAGCAGAGTGAGATGGATAGGTCCCAGGGTATCCCAGCACTGGAGTTAATTTGTTACTGGCTGATGACAGTGATGTTGATGTTGGAAATGGCCATGTTAGGCACCCCTAGGATTAAATTGCAGATGAAATTATGGAAGTTCAGTTTGGTGAATATTGACAGAAAAAGCAGACAAAATTATTGGTTTATGCTAGGGCTTGTGAAAAGGACTGGTTGATGGAGGTGGAACAATGACTCATATAACAGAGTGTGATCTGGGCCACCAGACACAGTAGATCTCCATGAGCTTCCTCAGCGCCAACAGATTCCTAAGCACAGCCAGCCTGCCCACGTGCATATAGGTTCCTCCTCAACTTAAAGCACTTGCTCTGCTACTTTTCCATAGTTCTGAAGCTCTTCTGAGGCCTTCTGTGAACGACAGTAGGGTTCATCATGCTCTTACTTGATTCTTCAGCAAAATGGTGGCTATTGGGATGCATGAGGGTCTGGGCTCATCTCCCACTAACACAGCACTTTGCTGTAACAGGAGTCAAGGCAAGCACAGGTCATCATCTAACACTGGCACAGTTACAGGGCTTGGGATTTTTCTTGTTCTTGGCTTTTTTCAGATTAGGTTAACACGCCCTATTCTTTTTTGCTCTGCAGTTGGGATAGATTTTCTTGCTACTTCCCCAGTAATCAGATAGTACTGCAGACACAGAGTGTGCAGGCTCACCTTGGGTTAAACTCTTTCCTCTGTTTCAGATTTTGTGCAGACCAGATTTAAATACGACAGTGTTTAGGATTCTGTGCTCAGCACTTTGTATTAGATCAGGAAAAGCCCTGCATTTAAATTATTCAGTCTTCAGGACTGATGAAAATTGTCAATCAACTTTTAGCATATTTAACTTGTCCTAAAGGATGCTTACAGGTGCAAAAATGCATATCCAGTTGCATTTATAGATCACTGGGTTTATTTTGTCAGTGAGTGTCTCTCTGTCCTTCTCCTTGCCTTCTGATGTATTTTTGTGTTGCCTTGCAGACAGTGGGCAGAAATCAGGTTTTAGGTGTTAAATTAATAAATTCCATTCTCTTCAAATTGACCAGACTGACAACAGATGAAATAGCTTGGAAGTGCGTGGGTTGTTTTCCCTGACATTAAAAAACAGTAGCTGAAATACCACCATGGCAGGTTATTCAGTTGGTGTTAACTGCAAAGTCAGTAAGTACTACAATTACTTCTCATATTTTCTTTCTGTGAAGGAATAAGGAGAAGAGAGAGTGTTAATTATGAAGTGACAACAGGGTTGAAGTAGGGGTGGAAATCTCGCAGGGTGTGTGCAACAAACCTTAACCAGACACCTGATTTTCCTATCCCATGGTGTAAAAACGCTTCCACCCCATATCAGGATAACAACCACAGCCTCCCAGGGTTTGATTAAAATAAAAAAGTGACAAGCTGGCAGGATCCTTCCAAGACCAGCCTTTTCAGGAGCTACTCTGGGCTGCAGGGCCCAGGCATGCTTGGAGTGCAAGAGGGATGCAAGGGCAGCCACCCACAGCAGCGTGCCCTGGGCCTCCAGCCAACACGGGGGCAGAGGCTGGCAGGGGGATGGTGGGGGACGAAGCTGCATAAGGCCCCAGGTGTACAACTCATGTGTGCCCAGGGCACAAGGAGTGGCATGGAAGGTGTAGGCTGCCAGCTGAAATGTCTCCCCGTGTGCTGGAGGCAGTGCTGCCCCTGGCACAGGGTTGGCTGTGGGGGATGGAGACTGGTAGGCACCATGGTTGCTGGCTTGGGGCTCAGCGGAGAAGGGAGGGCTGGCTGACATGGATGTGGGTTCATTGGGAAAACTCCAGCCTTCTCTGGCATTTGGGAGAACACTTTGGTCAGGACAGCTGCATTTCTCCCTCCAAAGGGAAGCTCCATTGCGCGCAGTGAGCAAACAAGAGGGTTTGTGCTCTTGCTTTTGCTCTGGGTTTGCTGCTACTTCAGCCAAAAGACATAGTCCCAGAGAATTGGCTGGTAGACTGAAAATCATGGTCATTTGTGACACGTTTACCGTTCTGCAAGCGGAGATCATCAACAAAGAGTAAAAAGTTGTCTTCATGCCATAGCCCAGTCCTGAAACTAGATGGACAAAAGCCAGTAGATTATTTCCATACAGTAACAGCCTTTAATAAAAAGATACTTTGAAGAAGAGTGATGGTTGAAGTATCAGCATTGAGAAGTGATTTATTGAGTCAATGCTTTGAAATTCTTTAAGTGAAACCATCTAAGTGAAACTGCCACATCCCATGCCCCTCAGAGGGAGAGTAGCTTCATGCTGAAGTGCTTTTACTGAGCTGGTGGTTACTTTGGCCTTCTGTGGTGATATGAAGTTCTGTGAGAACCTCTTTACTGACTTTGGGGAAAAAAAAAAAAAAAAAAAAAAGAGGTAGAAACACCAGCCTCTGACCAGACCTGCATGCATATATTTTCAGAAGGACAGTAGAGAGAATACATTTTATTTCTTCGTATCTATTAGAAGCTTTCCCTAGTGCTACTGAACGAGGGAATGAAATTCCAGGCTCTGCATCTTTTCTATATCCTGTAGGTCTCTGTGCTTTTTTTCTTTTTACCTTCTTGTGAATCTGGATAATTGTGTTTTGAAATATCATTTTCTGCCTGACTCATCAGTTATCTGTGTGGTAACTTTGAGGGACAGGGGAGGGGACTGCTTTTTATCTGGCAAAAATTTAATGAGGTATGCGTTTCTCTCAGCTCTTAGTGGGAACAAAACTTTCTTTATGAAAACCTCTGAGAAATTTACCCAACTGAGAGTTGTCAGATTTATGCAGACTTTTTTACTCATTTGCTGGCTTAAAAAAAAATCAGGCCTAGCAGCCAGGTATACCACGTAGATGTGCAGTACACCCTAGAGGACTATGAAGCCAATGAATAGTTATCTATATATAATGCCAGGTATCTCATCCATAATAGAAAGTAATCCTAATTTTTAAATTCTTTCAGAAATTCACTTGTGAGTGAGATCTGAAAAATCAAAGCATCCACTTAAAAAATAAATTGCCAAGTACCTTGTTTTTCTTGCTTTATAATAAAGAATTGTAATTATTTTCTCTCATCTATTTATGGTCTTTCTAAATGAAGAAGGATTATAAGTACGTAACTTGAATGTTGTGGTTCAGATCAAGGTTCAGTCCTAAAATATTTTTGGATTATTTTAAAGTTTATCAGGTAAAAATAAGGACAGAAATATGGGACTGAATCGTTAAGACTAGATGTAGCATGCTGTCTTTGGGGAAATAACTAACTAATGAAAGTAAATAACAGCATGTAAAATAATAATTTATTATAACTACAGGTGGCCAGCTGTCAGATGGATCTGCAATAAATTATTTAAACATTTCTGAAGATCTTTGCTTTTGTTGTTGTTTTACTCATTTAAGGTGAGGGGATCATGCTGTTGTTTTCATCGCTGAAATCTGAACTTAGATTAAGTTTGGAGAGTGCCTCAGAAATATGAAAGGAATAAATCCGGACAGTTTGCCAAGAACATGAAACAGTTGTTTCAAGGGGTATGCCCTCACTTCTGATAATCTGCCTGCCATTTGCAACTGGGGAGATGTCAGTATGAAAGGCAATTCTTTTTAAAGGGCTTGGGAAAGTGAGTAAATTCCTCAGTCTCTTGTCCAGCTGTTGTATGCAGGCACTGAATAATTTTGAAGATACCTACATTGTTTAAAAGCAGTTTATGACTTTTCTGTGTGCTCTGGAGGAGGCTGCCCAAACCAAATAAATGGGTAAGCTGTTAAGTAAGCCATCTTATCAACTATGTATTGCACAGTTAAATCTCACTACCATCCCCATTCCCTACTGTGATACCTCTATATCTAGGCTGTGGTACTTATATCCAGTCCCTTATTTTCATGGCTTCTCTTTCCAGCACAGACACATGCGCTCATAATTCCCACCTTTTAAGCAGTGTAGCAATGTTAACACTGACTTCCAGCAGACAAAAGATGTCTATCCTTTGAATTTGCAACTAGAGATACCATGTTTTAGGAAGCTGACTTACCATCTCCTTACAAAGTGTACACCTGCTTACTTCTCTGTGGAGGTATAATTGCATTACTCATATTGGCCTTTACATAAATGTGTGTATCAGGGCAAGGTTTAGAAGAACCAGATCTGTGAAGAAGAAATGCTCAGTTATAAGTTAAAGCCTAAGATGGAAGCTGAAAAGTACTGCGCTCTGTCCCATGAGACCTGAAGATGATACGGTAGTCTCTTGGGGAAGGTCTGTGTATGTTTGCAAGCTGTTTTGGTGTTAGAGCTGGTGTGTCAGGATGATTGACTGTGTAACTAATGTGGTCCTAATGCTTGTTGATTTGGGATTCTTGCAGCAGTCCACTGAGGTCACTCCAGTAATGTGTAGGGCTTTATCCCCCGATAGCCTTGATTAGTTGCTGAATATAAGGATGCAAGTTTTTTCCCATCCCTGGATTTATCAGTTTCATCATCACCACAAGGCAGAAACTGGTCTTTTCATTTTTAAGAGAGTCCAAAATCAAATCAGTTTCACTGACACATCATCAAACTGTAGACCTGGGTTAGAGTGAACAAACAACTTTTATATGTTCCTGATTGTCATGCAGTCAGTTTTGCTGGGAAATAAGAATGGAATGCTTGGTCTGCATGAGGACTGAGAAACTATATATACCTGCTTAACACATGCTTACTTTACTGCTCAGCTGTAGGGAATCTTAGCGAAAAGATGCATGTGCAAAGATATTCCAGCTTTCTCTGCACAGTACAACTCCAGGAGCATTAGCATGGAGCGATATTAGCTAGGGCAGACTGGGGCTGTAGCCTGATGACAGCAGTGTTTTCTCTTGTAAGGTAGCTTGGGTTTGCTGGCAGAGCTCTGCAGCTCATGCTGGGCTCTGCTGTGGTGGCTGAGTTACTGGTACCTGAGATACCATAGGTATGTCTGCAGAGGGCTTCAGGCACACTTTTGGGTCAAAACACTCAGACATTTGTGAAGGTGTGTGTGTGTGCCTCTGTGTATGTGTGCACGAGCAATTTGCTGCAGGTGAATTACAGGTGGACTAATAATGAAAGTTACCAGTATCTCAGGATACAGTCAAACTTTTCTCAATTTGCCCTAGAGTATGTTCACCATCTCTGTACAGAGGTTTATTAATGATAATTGGAGATATTAATGGTGCCTTGATTCTCCATTGTTGCACACGGGAGTGAGTGATATTTTCAGGACTAAAGCATCAAGTTGTATTGAACATTGCCATTTGCAAGAATGTTAATGTCCTGCAAATCAGTCGTGCTGTAAGGGTTCGCACTTTATACTCCAGGTGTTGCTGCTTAGCTGCCTTCAAAATGATACAGTAATAACATGTCATTAACTACTAATATGACAATTTAGAAAGTATTTAGCAAAAAACCTTAATTCTTACCGTTTCCTGTTTTCTTGCCTCAGAAGAACAGGCTTTCACAATGTATCTAGGACCACTCTCTTACAGGGATTGATTTTGTTTTGTTTGCTTAAACATTCCAACTTTCTTTCTGTAGGTAAATATTTCTGAACTAGGGTAAATTACTAATATATATCTCCTATTTTAATTTTCTCTTTTTAAGACAATAGAAAACTGATGACAAAATACGTGTCTTTGGTGGGAAATGTACTTAGTGCTATGTATGCATTCAAAGAGACTTGAAACATTTTGACTTTTACAGTAGAGATTTAGTAATGAAACTTGAAACAACAAGTTTCCCTATTTTTCTTTATCTGAAGTATTTGTATTTCCACACTGAGAGCAAAAACATCTGTAATTTAAGAGTAGCATAGTATGAAGCATATAAAAGCATCTTTTTCCTTCAGAAAAATTGTCTTGTTTACAATTTCATGTATTCTTGGATGTTTTGGAAGTTCCTCAAAGAATTCACAATATTTTAGGAAATAAAATAATCAGATGGTTAAATGTGTAATCCTCTTTTTTTTTTTTCCTCAAGACACAAATTAAAATGCTTGTTTTACAGTGCTATTGCCATGTCCCCTGCTGCATAGCATTTTGAGTGTTTTTGTTGGCTTCTGTGCTCTGCTACAGACTCTGCTCTGTCAGTAGACTAGCCTTCCCTGGACTATACTGCAGTAAGGTACCCCTAGTTTTTCTTCCTGTGCTCCTTTGGCTGAATGTGATAGGTTAACCTTGGCTGGATGCTAGGTGGCCACCAGGCCCCTCTATCACTCCCCTCTTCAGCAAAATAAAGGGGGAGAATAAGATGAAAAACTCATGGATCAGGATAAAAGCAGTTTAATTAAAGCAAAGGCCAAGGCCATGCACAGAAACAAAAAGTAAACAAAGATGTTATTCTCTACTTCCCTTCAGTAAGCAATGTCCAGCCATTTCCTGGGAAAACAGAGCTTCAGTGTGTGCAGCAGCTGCTCCTGGAGACAAACACAGTAACAAATGTCCCCTCCTCCTCCCTGCCCTGGGCTTTTATGGCTGAGCTGAGGTCACATGGTATGGA
>NW_010141872.1:0-507 GCF_000699245.1 Pterocles gutturalis
CCCACCAACAGAAAACCCCAAACCAAAAGAAACCAAAACCCCAATGAGCCCTAGATTTCAAAGGTGCTCAGGGACGAGCGGGCTCTCACAGGGGCATGTTTGTGGCATGTCAGTGCTACAAATGGTTTCACACACACAGAGACGTGAGCAGCAGGTATGTGAATGGAGTAGCCAGCATCCCATTTGGTGATCATTTTAAATGCTGGGGTTTGTTCTGAGGAACTGAGTCCCTGGGGTTTGACCTTCATCGCTAGTGTTGCTAAGCTCTTGTCTTGTGTGTGGCAGTGCAGTAAGACTCTCACAATTAGAAGTAGGCATTGCGTTTCCTTCCTCCCTTCCTCCCTTCCTCCCTTTCTCCCTCCCTCCCTTCCTCCCTTCCTTCCTCTTTCGTTCTTTCTTTCCAGTCGTTGACTCTGGCTTGAAGGCGATCCGATGTGATTAAACTCACAGGGCGTTGGAGGGCAGAGGTAAATTAAGCCAAAGAGTCAGAACAGACGAGAGCGCCTC
>NW_010141873.1:0-868 GCF_000699245.1 Pterocles gutturalis
CTGGAAGAGAGACTCGGAGCTGCTTTTGTTTTCCCGAGCAGAGAGCAAAGCGCTGCTGTTTCTCCTCCGCGGCCCTCTGGATGATTCCTTCTCCCTCTCTTTGTTTTTTAGGCTGGTCCATTAGAAGGTTTCTGTTCCCGGGACTCCAGATACGTGTCCTGTCGCTGAAGAGCTGCGATCGCCTTTTTCCCTTTCGCAGGAAACCGCCTAGCCCATGGAGGTTTCTTCTCCTCTACTCCAAGTTCAAAGGCACTGTCCTGAAAGTCGTTAAGGGGGCAATGGGGACAAGTGCGGGCGAGGCGCGGGGTCAGGAGTGCAGGGGCGAAGCCCTGAGAGCCGCCGCCTCTGCGGCCTCGCCCTCTTCGACCTCAGCATTTTGCTGCCGGCATCACCCCATCTTTAAAACCCGGTGACTTAAGGGACACGGGGGGAAGGGACATGTGACGGTATTTCTCTCTGGAAACACTGAAGAGGTGACACTGAAGGCCACCGAGCTCCCGGAGAAGTGACCCCGGCGGGGAGCGGGGTGCGGTTTCTCCACCTCTTGGTGGGTTTCCCCACCTCTTCTTCCCTCTTCTCGGGATCCATAATCCCGAGGGTCCCGGGGCAGGTTTATCCCTTCTAATAAATGAATAAAGATTTCTCTGCCGCTCGTAGGACGTGTCTCTCTCCATCCCCGGCATCCCCTGTCAGCCTGGGGGCATCTGCTGGGGAAATTGTCCCCTCGCCGCTGCCCTCTGCTCCTTCCCTACAAGTTATTGGATTACACTCGGCTGCTATGTTATATGGGGCATGTGCTGGCTTGTTAGAAGCCTCTATAAAAGAATAAAGATTTAGCGACAGCCCGAGCCTGAAACTCGTTTCCCTA
>NW_010141873.1:889-1435 GCF_000699245.1 Pterocles gutturalis
AGTAGCGGTGGTATTGGGGCCAGTAGAAAGACAAGTCTCGTATTATTTCTATTTGATCGAAAGAAGAAAGCCATGTAAGGTGTTTCCTGTCTACTTGAGATTTTGTGCGGACCTTTAGGCAGGTTATTTCTTTGGAAAGCAGCCACGGAGCCCATTGTCTTTATCTGATGCTTGAAAGACTGGGGAGGAGAGGAAGGAGAAAAATCATTGTTAAAAAACACTTTGAAGTTGTGCAACTGTTGCTGCTCCAATTTTTTTCTCCAGTCTCCAGATGCATCAGAAATCGTTACTTTGATCTCACAAAGCAGCATTTATATTTTTTAACTTTTTTTGGGTAACTCAGAGCGTAATGGCAAACATGCAGGGAGTGAGGTCATGGGCAGCGCGGGGAGGGCCCGGGGGGCGCGGAGCGAGCACCGAGAGTGCGGGAATGGGGGCGGTGGGGAAGGAGGGGGCTTCCTCTGCGGGACGGCCTGGCTGCGGGAGCGTCTCCGCGGGGCTGGTTTTACATCCCCGGTCTTCGTTCACCAGGGAAAAGTCTCTGTC
>NW_010141874.1:0-14241 GCF_000699245.1 Pterocles gutturalis
GGCGTCGGGGGCTGGCCCGTGAGCGGAGCCTTTTCGGACCCCCGCGGGGCTCACCCGCGCTGGGTTGTGGGACACCCGGGAGCCGGGACCTGATACTGTAAGGTTTGGCACAGGAGCTGGCTTTGCGGCGGTGGAGAGCACAGACCGGCCCAGGCTTTGTTCCTGCCAGCCGTGTCAATTTCTGGTGCCGCCAGAATTGTTCAGGGCATCAAGGAGAGAGTCCTCGCTGCGCAAAGAGCCTGGTCCAAATCCACGCAACCGGGCATCCCGGCCAAGCGTCGGATACAAAACCCACCAGTGTCCCAGTTCCTGCGGCGAGATAACACAACATGTTCTCGTTACTCACTGATGAGAACACGGATTGAAACGATAGTTTGAATGAAACAAATACCCACTGACTATTACATCTGCTCTTCCAGGCTTTTGTAACACCAAATGGAGACACAAACCTCAGAAAGTTTGCTTTGGCACAGGTAAATGCTGTGCAAAACCAAACGGGATTGTACAAAACGTGCCACAAAGCATGCCTTGCCCAGGACACAATCGCTTCTGTAACTGCTGTCACGTACACCGGCTCTCCTCTCCGGCAGGAATGGAAAGTACACACCCAAATTCACTAAGTTATACAGAAAATCTGTGTCTGATGCTTTTTCAAATGAAAAATGTAAGGTAAGAGTTGGATCTCATCTAAAAGAAGGCTGGCTGAGTTTGTTTGGTTTTTTAATCCCTGTTTATTTGTTTTCTAGGGAATTTGTTGCTTTCAATGTCATTCTTTTGTAATCAGTACAGAAAACACCTGGACTGGCTAAACAGTGCAAAGCTACTAGCTTGAATGGGGCTGGGATTTAACTTGTGTATCCTAACCAAAGTATATAAACTTCTAACACAGCAGGCAAAACTATCTGGAAAGCCTGCCAGGAGGCAGGTGGCAAACGAAGCCTGTTGCTAACAAAGCACAGACAGCCCTCTTCTGTTGCCACCTTACATCTGCCCATGCTTCCCCGACCCACCTGGTGCTTCCTGCCCATTCTGTTACCTATCAGCCAAATCCGACACACCTGTGGGTATCAGGAGGAGGTGTCCAGGAATGGACAGGCCAGAGTAAGACTTGTCTTATACAAGAGGGCACATATACGTGGTGAAAATCTCTGTATACAGGAGCTTGAGTCTTCCATGAGCTTGACTGTGTGATGTCCTCTTGGTCCCGAGCAACATGTCTGAGCAGGCAGAATACCCGAGTCGTTCTGCAAGTTAAGAATACTGGGAATTATTTAGGATGTTATTTCAGCTCTACCTTCCCCACTTGCCTCAATGGCCTGAGCAGATGCAGCCTTTGCCAACTGCTGCTCTTTGTATTTTATTTTTCTTCTGAAGGTAAAGAACAACTACATTAAAAAAAACAGCAATAGCCTGCTCCAGGAAGGCAGTTCACATGACAAGCCAAATTAATCTCCAGGCCAATGCTGGGGAAAGCACATGGAATTACAAAGAGGGACAGACCTTACCTAATAGACCCGCAAGCTGGCAGCAGACTCCACAAGAGGAGTAATATTTGATTATGAGGAACATATTGGCGCCAGTCTTGTCCTGCTCATGTAAGATGAGCACAGCAATGCTGCGCACCAGCCCGCTCTGCTTGTACACAAAACGCTCAAGAGATCATCTGCCTCACCACAGCCTGTCCTCACCGTATTAACAGGTTGTGCTAACCATGTTGTGGGGAAAATGGCTCTTTCACAGAAAACATAGACATGTTTCAGAACTAGGGTATAAACTATGGTGCTTAAAGGCGAATTCTAAGTCTTAACTCCGCTTCTTAGTTCAGGTACTGCAGAAACAGGCTTGCTACCACTTGGAGGCTGGAAACAGAAGAATAGCCTGGCCAAGGGTCCCTTTAATCTGGGTCCAGCAGCAGTGTAAGAACAGGTCCTTTCTGGCTGCTGTTTCACCTCCTGACACCTCACTGCAGTGTAACCTCAGGCCTTCAGAAAGGGGATCCCTTGCTTGATAACGTAGAGCCAAGCCCTAGCTTCCCCAACCCAAGGAGCATGTTGGTTTGCTAAAGGATGGTCCCATGAGCATGCTGTCCCTGGGTGAGTGTTACAGGTGCTACAGGGTGCCATGCAAAACCTCCTGGGTTCACAGTGTCCAAAAATCCAGTTTTAGCTGTGTAGTTCACAAGCTAGCCTGTGGGTCCCAGAGAGACAGTAGTACTCCCCCAGTAAGGCCTGCTGGGTGCATCTTCAACAGCACAGGGGTATCTCACACTCACACACAAGAAGATGCTCTTGTCCCAAGACTTGTTTTTCCAGACAGATTTCTCACCTGTAAGGAGATAACTCATCACTGCAAGACTTACCAGCCTTTCACTTTAACCCAAGAGTTTTCTGTCAGTAAACCTCAGCTCAGTTCTCATCCATGAAATGTCATCTCAGACAGGAAAGAGACTCTTCGGGAATGATCCACACCAACCATGCAAATGGGACTGAAACACACATTGAGAGATTTGCATTTAAGCAAATCCTAAACAAGATATCGTGGAGACATCACTAAATTGTAGGAAACATATTTCCATCAGGCTCAGCTGGAACTTTACCAGTGGGGTACCAGCACTGACTTCACTCTGCTCTGGGAAGCTCATGACGGACAGCCCTTCTCCAAAGTCCTGCGGAATCTGAGAGCTGGGACTTGTCAGCAGTGACGACAATGGAAACAGGTGAGTTTCAGCACCTTGACTTTTCACAAGTGTAATGTTGCATCTTTGTGGAAATATCAGGAAAAGAACATACTGCGCTGTCCTTGGGCTAATATTAAATTAAAAAAAAAAATCAGAAAAAAAGAACTGTGGCATCTTTAATGTCCCGAGAATTTAAGTTTCTATTAGCATGTTCCGCCTTCTCTAGACTGAATTTATATTTCTTCACAATGCAATATTTTTTCCAAAAAAGCATTTAGATCAAAGTGATGTGAAATATGAGTAAATTTCCTTAAAAATTATGTAAACTCAGTCCTAAATCAGCATTCCCTTTCCCAACGCTACCACTAACAGAGTTATCAGGACTTTTAATAGCTCAGCATCAGCTCCTGCTGCATAAGTCACTGAAAGCAGGAGGTTTAGTTACGTGAGGCTGGACTGCTAAGTTGAAAACAGGGTTAGAGGACAGAGTCATTACGTGGCTTACTTTTAAGAAGTTGAGCAGAAGAATAACAGTGAGTATATGAATGAAGTAACTTCAATAGCACAGCACCCATGTGTAAAAATAAGGAGTTTTTCTAATGTCTTTAGATCATAGTAAAGATGTTAGGAAAACAGGACTGCAGAAGCACAGAGCATCAGACGCTTGCTAGAAATGGTCACAGAGAAGCAAGGTCAGACAAAGAGGTTATAGGATTTGGCAACATCAGATTGCAGAATAAAAGAATAAAAGCTGCTGTATAACTTTTCCAGTTATGGTATTTTAGAGATATTCCCAATCTGGAAATTAAATATAAGACTGTCTCTTTGGCTTCAGTCCTTCTCCACAAGTTCTGTGCTGAATCAAGGCCTGAATCTTCAACTGGATGCAGCTAGCAAAGGCTGCAGGAGTTACTGCAGGTATCAAATCACGATGGAGCTCAATAAACTGTGCTATACAGTTCAGACTTCTCCATCAAATTGCAATACTGTTATCTCTAAAGGAATGGTCATGCAAAGTTTCCAATGCAGAAAGTGTCGCTGTTTCTGCCAGTTACACCCACTGTCACAGCTTTTGAGCTCCAGCTACATGTGCACACGAGCTACCCATGCTTCCAACTGCTCCCAGCAGATCAGCCCTGGAAGGGGACTACAGGAGGGAGATTTCTTCCTTGGGCTGTGGAAAAGAGCCGGACTCAGTATACAGATTCCTCTCAGCTGCAAGAGCTGATATCCATTTCTGACTGTGTCTTGGCTTGTCCACAGGTACTCACTGGTTAGTCTGCAGACTCAGCGTTCACCTCTGTTTTGACTATTTTGATCATAAGCTTTTTGGGGCACTGTCTCTTGCAATGTGCTTGCCTTGTGCTCCGTCTTGGCTACAGTCTCTCTGGTTAGTACTCAGACACCAAAACCAAGTTGCAGTTGCCCAAAATTACGATTGCTGTGGCCCAACAGAAAACATCTGGGGTAACCCCAAGCCAGCACTGAGATTCTGTGTTGTTTAAACCCTTTACTCTTCCCTTTCTATTCTCTTCATGTTTGTGTGCAGCTGGGGACACAATGCCACATGAATGGAAGTGATAGATGGAGCCAAATGACACGTCCCGAAAAGCAGAAGGGCAAAATGATAACACTTCAGAGATCAAACATATCAGCTGTGGAATGGCTGTTTGTGTTCCCCCAAGAGAACACGGCTGTGTGTTTTCCAAGGGATTAGCTGCAAAACTAAGTCCTTCTCTGGAAAACTTCAATAAAAGCCCATATGGACACTCCTCCCTGGCTCCGCAGGTGCGAGCTCTCTGTTCAGGCACAGCCTGCTTCCCAGGATAAAAGAGATGTCTCTGGTATTGTACCTTGTACCTCTCCCTTGTGCCAAAACGCCCGCACAGGAGGTGGATCTCACAAAGCTTTACCCAGGCAGAGGAAGAGGGCAGATGCCTCACACCAAAAAGTCACACAGACTCTGTGGGCAGGTTATGCTGTATTCCAGGCAGGTCAAGAAAACAGAGCCAGGCCTGCTGGGTGACACGGCTGAGACACTGTACCCCTCTTTGTGCCCTCCTTGATAAAACAAGAGTCCCCAAGTACCTGTCTGTACTTGCTGTGGGTACAAAGCAGACTGAGCAGCCAACCCCTTTTCCTTTCCTCACATCTGCACTGCGATTCACATCACCGTTCAGAGGAGCCGCTGCGACTGTCCAGGGTATTTCCACCTTTGCTGCACTGAGAACAAAGCTTGCAGAGCAACGTGCTGAAAGCCAGCAACTCCAGAAGGGCGAGGAGGGGCTCTGCTGAAAGCAATAGGGGTTGTACGGTTAAACCAATTTTGCTGACCCAAAGGCGAAATGTAGGATCCCCCAGAGCTCTCCTTTAAAAAACAAAAGCCAAAAACCATCACCCAGTCTATGCTTTCACTGAAGTCCTCTAATGCTTGTTTCATTCCTTCAGTCCCTACAGATTTTGGTAAACGGGTGTACCAAGGAGTGCGAGTGAAACACACGGTCAAAGATCTCCTTGCTGAAAAACGATCCAGGCAGAGCACTGGCTCCCACTTCAATGTAAGTCACTTCCCACCCACCTCCCCCCTCCCTTTTTTTTTTTTTTAAACCAGAAAAGTCATGTCATGTATTCCTGTGGTTTAAAGAGCATTTATGCTGAGTTCAGGGCACTTGACAATATTGACAGAAAACAGCAAAAACAACTGCAACACTAGTGTTTTCCCCAAAGGATCACAGATGGCTCCTTGATTTTTTACATCAGTGAACCTCTGAGAGATTAGGGTCCTTTATTTTTTTTTTTTTCCAGCAAATCAATAGTGATAAATTTTTCATTCCTTTTACATCCTGCACATGACACCTTTCCAAGTCAACTTCCTTTTTCACTAGCTACACTTACTCAGTGCCACAAAAATAGATGTTCTTCCCTGAATACTGTGCTCCTTCCAGCTCCTCTCTGGCATACTGGAGTGCCAGCGGAGATGCAGTGATGTTATGGTCTGGAAAGAGGCCAAGCATCAGCTTGTAAAAGATGATTTCTTCTTAAAGTGGTTCTATGGCAACAGGAAACCTAAATTAAATTATAGTACACTACGCTGTTTTTTCTCAATTAGTAGCCAGAAAAGTGATGCTGTCCCCAGACGAGGACACAATAGTTCAGGTGCCAGCACATGGCATCCAGTGGCACAATAAGCCGTTCCCCGTTTGCTCTCAAGACTCACCTTTACCAAGCAGCAGCACTTCACTTCCAGGCTGATTGAGAGCAATGGGGCCACTGACAGACGAGGAGATGGAGCCAAGCTGCTGAAACTGTGTCCTGGAAGGAGACGGTAGGAGGAGAGACCACAGTTACCGACAGCAGAAGACATGCATTAGGAGTTCTGATGCTCTTTTTTCCCCCCAAGCCGTTTCCCTCAGGCTTGTTGCCTTTAGCAAAACCAAGAGACCTCAGAGAGACTTGCAAGTATTTTTCTCACTGTTACTCTCAAGCGTGTTAACTCTGTGTAACAAGACAGGCAGAAAAACAGCATGGGCATTACCAAACCAAGCAAGATCCAGCCATAGGTATCTTCACAGCCTTCAGCTAATGCAGAAAGGCAGAAGACACCCTGAGCCTGGGAAACACATGCTCCTACCAGGCAAGCATTTAGGAAGACTTCTTTCAGGAGCAGCAGGGAACAACTGCTGTGTTTGCACTCACTGAGAACACAGATCCTGGCTGATGACTATCATGCTTTACCTGCTCCCTTTCTGGAGGCAGCAGCTTCAATGACTGCAAATCAAAAGCCCTAGAAACTCTAAAATACTTGCTGCATGCTTTATTGCCCTTTGCTTTGTATTTGAAAGCTTAGCAGTTGTGCGTCCAAGGCAAAATCAGCCCTGTTGCTAATTCTCTGTGAGATATGAAAAATTACTGTGCAAGGCAAACATCCGTATTTGCTTGAACGTATCATGAAAAGAACAGCTGTAAGTGCAGCTCTCTTTATCTGACACAATATAATCCAGAATCAAAGCAAACTGCAGATAACTTTGTACATTTATGATGCAGTGTAATTTAGCTGCATCTTTCGTTTGAATATGATCTTCGCTGCAAAATCAGTAAGCCTTTGTTGGGCAAGGGGGAGGCCTATGGAGGAGATCTGCACTGCTAAGGGAAGGTCATTGCTTATCAGAGATGAGCTGCTGGGCTGTTTACTGAGCGAGCAGAACAGCACCAATTTCATGACAGCCAAACCCTGCACACATCAAATGATAGGAAACCAGTGTGTACTGTGATGAAAACCACGCAGCTTGGGCTTCTGAGTTCCCACCAACTGCAGGGTGGAAGGGCTTGGTCCTGGACTTTAGGGAGGGTCTGACATTTTTCCTTTGGCTCATCTACTGCGTAGGCATGAACCAGAAGTTATCCTCTGCACGATACGAGGATTACCCTCTTTTCTCAAGTGAAGAAATTGGTAGGTACGTAGATGAAGCACTATGCCCAGCAGCACTCAGAGGCCAGGAACAGCCCATTCACCAAACTTGCTGTCAGCAAACCAGCGAGGTGCCCTACCAAGACTAAGCTTTACTTTTATTATTAATTTTTATTACTTCAGCTGCTGCACTACAGATTGGGCCCAGACAGGAGATGTGCTGAAGCCAAAGTATGGTCAAAGGGCCCCATAGGTCTCCACTGCAGGACCAGCTCATTATTTTGACCTGGATCCGTACAGATAGTCCCCCAAGGCAGCCTTGTAGCTGAACAATGCTCCTGGGCTGCCAAGGCGGTGAAGCAACGCAGCTCTCTGGAGCACCCCCAGCCAATATCTCTGCCTGGTCATGTGCGAGGCAGGCTGAGACCGAGCGTATCAACAGCTGAATGTGTTGTGGGCTCAAGTGATGCGAAACAGGCACACTCGTGTGTTGCAGAAGATCCATCTACCGTAGTCCCACAGCACTGAAAGGAAGTAATGCAGGGAAGAAATAAAATAATGGGCTTCAATTAAGCTGGGCCATTCATCGCCTGAGAAGGAGCCAGAAGGCAAATGAAATGTGAGTCTCTGCAAGTATGCGGGTGCCTGCTATGATGAAGGCCAAACATGGGCTGCTGCAGAGGCTCTTGCAGTTGAATTAAGGCAGGTAAAGCCCTTGCAGCTAGTGTCAGCTCTGTGGCTATCCATCACTGGTACGTGCAAGCAGACCTGCTGCCTGTGACACACAGTCAGATAGTTTCAGCAGCTGTTGAACAGACAGGATCAAAGATGAACTTAGGTGCACTCGTAATTTAAAATGTTCCATACTGGCGGCTGGGAGCTGTGCCCAGGGACCTTCCTGTCCCTCCAGCAAAGCATCCCAAGCTCTCAGCACTGCAGCCTTTTGACCTGCAGGCAGCATCTGTACCATCTGTACCTCCTAACTCCATTTTTTGCTCAACCATGTTATTAGGGATGCCAGATGACAGTATTAGACTACTTCCCAGTGGGGTGTTAAGACTGGGGTCTAAACACTAATGCATCATTACTGTCAAAGAGATTCCTCCTCAGTGAATGCAGACACGAGCTGGCTGCAGGATATGATGGCCCTGGGCAGGCAGAGGAGGTGGTGGGTAAAATCCCTGGAGCAGGAAAACTTGTTACTAAAGTGACATGGATGCTGAGAGAGGGGTGTCTGCTGAGACTGGATTTGCATGTGGAGGCTTTAGCTTTACAGGGCGATGTGCATTACCAGCTATGATCCTCACTGAGGTCTGTGGCCAAAAATGGCCCAGCTGGAGACAGGTGCAAGCTCCAGCCCTGACCCTGCAATGTGAACACTCTCATCTGCCCGCAAGCCAAAGGGCTTCTTCCTGACACCTCCTATCACTCCTGCAGCCCGTGTGACTCGTGTGGGCTCAGAGCTCATTTTCATGACGAAGCAAGAACAGCTGCAAACCTCCCTCACCAGTAAAAGGAAGTCCGAGCACTGGCAAATTTAATTCAAATTTAAACCTCTAAATTTGGTTGCTTGCTATGGCAGGTACCTCCTGTTTGTGCTATGCAAACCGAAAATAGCATGTCACTGTCACTGGCCAGGGGGACAGCACAGCTGAAGTAAATGCAGCCATAGGCACTGTATTTCTGCTCTATGGATCTGGAGGTCCAGAGACAGAATTCAATGAAACTCCATGTATGAGCTCTGCTCCAGAGCAGCAGATGCCTTTGCTGGAATTAGCCACCATGAGCACCAGGGTCACTCAGGGTTAATTCTCCTTACGTAGGGACCAAGAGGAGATTATTATTATCAGTGTTGCTGTAGCACCCAAACAGGAGCTAGAAACAACTGCCTTCTACACACAGCCTGCTTTTTCTGCTGGGAGGGGCCAGCTAAAGCGGCTCTGTGACAGGTGGATGCACCACAGGAGAGCTAGGCTAGAACATGGGCAGTGCAGAACCTGCCTGTTTTGACCAGCCAAAGACTTAGATACCAGCTTATTGGGACCTGTTTTGTACCCTGCAGTACATGAGAAAGAAGCCAGTTATCTTGATATTTCTACTGTTATCAGCTCTACACAGGACCTTCAAAATCTCTTCTTAGCCTACATCTGCTAATACCTCAGAGTCCCCAGGCTTGAAATCTTGTAGTTAAGCTCTTCACTCTGATAGCACCAAGGCTCAAATGGTGCCTCTAAATTACATCAACACCTTCCCAAACTACATGCTTAGAGAGCTGCCTTGCTTTGAAAATACATTTTCTAACATCTCTTTGTCTTTTACAGGGCAGCACCAGCCCATCACAGTCACCATTTGTCCAAATGCCAGGTGAGGTTTTCCTCCACTGATGAATACTTACCATGCAGGTTGGACAGTTGACACTGCTCCTGTCTCTTCTCCTCCAAGAGACACGAAACGAGCAAAGGAACACTGGGGCAGGGTCACCTCTCAGAGACAGCCCTGGCAGAAAGTAATTGAAAGAGTTAAAATAGGAACAGCAATAATGAAAGAAAGGCCCCTGTAATATTGTATGAAATTCCCAGAGAGGGGAGAGAGAGACAATTAAAGCAGTTCCCACCTCTTTTGAGAGAGGTGCCACACAGAACCCCCTTTTTTCCCTCTGCATCTTCCCATTTTCCTTGGAGCTGAAGAAAGAAAGTACAAAACCAGGAGCTGACCTGCTTTGTGAGGATCTCTATCCCCCTGGCCTCATACTTGAAGCTTCCCAAAACACATTTGGTTTGCTGCAGATGGAGGTCATCAGCTAGATCAGAGCAGTCTAAGGTGCTAGCAGCACTTGGGCTGACACACCTGTTTCAGGACAGGATTGACTCCTGCCCTGGGTGATGCTAGAGAGAAAAGGGCTCTGCTTTGCAGCTGCAAAGGTGCCCATAGCTCTGTGGCTCCCCAGGTGCTGCTGTTATGGTTTCCTTTTAGCCAACCCTTTTTTCTGACCACCACAGGCTCAACTACCACGGCTGGTTACTACGGCGTCAGGAGATCCTTCACAACTGAGTTGGATTTCCACAACACAAAGCAGTTTGTCAGTGATGTCTACTCATCCCCTCTAGGGTCCAAGCCCTTCTCGTGCGATTCCTCTGCCACTCAGGGCTGCCCGGCACTTCTGGACCCATATCTCACCGACCAATATGGGGATTACCGTGGTACTCCCCTCACAGCTGGTACCAGCTCTTTCTTCAGCCCTTCTTCTGTGCCCCCTCTCCTGCCATCCTTCCCCAATGACACAGCGCACTTCCTACTAGTGAGTGAGTCTACAGTCCTCAGTCACCCAATGAAAGATTACCCAATTTAAAGCTGGGGTTAAGTCAGGGGGACTTGTGCGGGAAGGACGTGTCTGTTACAGGGGCAGAGCACACAGCAGATGGGGCAGGGCTGATGGGAAATGGTTTTTCTCTTTGTTCCTGTCCTCCATCTAGTTGTCCCCTCTTCCTGTTGGAGACCAGCTCCTAAATTAACAACTTTCCCTGCTCCCCAAGACAACTATTCCATTAGGCTCCTTAAGTTTCTAGAAATATTCTTTATCGGCTCCAGGCTGTTGCCTGTCCCCATCCCTGCTGCTTCCCAGGAGCCAGCTCCATTCACACCCCCAGGGCAGAGCTCCTGGGCCCTGCAGGGTCAGGACTGGTCGGTCCCAGTGGGAGCCTGTTCCAGGCCTTGCCCACTCTTGACAGCACGGATGTTTCCTTTCAACAGTTTTAACACCAAACACTGCTCTAGAGCAACAGAAAACTGTGTGAGTGTTCCCAGCTAGACTCTGGGGATAGCTTGGCTTGGCAAATCCAAGCTAGATATACCATTACCTCCAGGACAAGCTTTTATTCTTAAGGGTCTTTCTTGCCTTCTCTCCCCACTTCCATACAGAGAGACCCCTGGGAACAGACCTCACCCAACAGCCTCAGCCAGTCGGACGGTGCATGCTCAGACCCTCTGCAAGCACAGCCTGCCAGCGCCAGCTGCCTCTCCTCACATGAGTCAGGAGGCATTTCCCCATACCGAAGCTCAGGTTGGACCCCAGCCATCCCTGGAGCCCAGCCCTACCCTCTGCATCCTCCTGAAGATGTCCACTACTCCCCCAGCTATGCTGCCACCTCACCCTACTCATTCTCACCACTCATGACTGTGGCAAACGAGCTTACCCCCAGGATGAGCCACCTCTCACCAGAGCAGTCCTCGGAGATGCCACCCCTTCACGATGCCTGGGCAAAAGAGGATGGAAATCCCATCTGGGGGACTTATGAAGGCCAGAGAACTTATTGATGAGAGATAAGAGCTGGACAAAAAGAAAAATGGAGCATTATTAAAGCAAATTAATAATTTGTACGCTTTTTCCTAAAGCTGGTCCTTCAAACAGAGGATGCTAACAACATGCCATGCTTTATGCTCTGTTTAGAAATACAATTACTTGGATATACAACATTTAGCTTATAGGGGTGCCTTCTAGCGCCTTATGAAAGTCATTGATCGTGGTCCCACTGTACTACAAGTAAAATATACAGCATGAAAAATATCTGCACTGTGTAGGTCTTTCCTACAAACAAGGATCTCAGGTACTTCTTTTCAGATGCTGAGAAAACAGGTTGCTTTGAACCTTAAACTACCTCTCCAGAGCAACGTTACCAGAGGAGATTTGGGAAGGCTGCGGAGCAAGGCAGGGCCTGGGGGAAGCCCAGGAGTCTGTATAATGGTATCTGGTTACCTAGCAGCATAAATGTACATCCCTAACACTAGCATGCTGTCAACATGTCACAGCAATGCCCACGCATTGTCTTGGGCAACGCTTATGGCCAGAGTAGCAAAGGCACGGCACGTTTGAGCCTACAGCACAAAAGGCTGCAACCAAATCAACTCACCATAGACAGCTTAGGGTGTGGGCAGGGACTGTCGGGGCACCGTCCTGCCTGCCCACCTGTGCAGAAGGAAACCTCACCATCCCTCCCACCTGCAATGCACAAAACACGTCCTACCCAATTTCCCTCTTGCCCTGAAGAAAACACAGAGCTGTTCCCTCTCTTGCCTACGCTAGCCCAAGACAAGTGACATGACCCAAGCCTTGTGTCACTGGGCATAAGGCAGCCCCACCCGGGGCTGTAATTGGGAATAAGGCTGATTTGAAGTCCCCGCGCCAGGTCGGGCCCAGGCCACTAGAGGTAGCCCTGCGCACACAAACACACACAAACACTCACACAGAGGAGTCCTGTGCAACCCTCACGGATGCAGCCAGTCCCACCTGCTGCATCCATCCCGGAGGAGGCTACCCCCTTCACCCCATCTTATCCCCCAGCGTGGCACCCACGGAAGCAGCAATAAAAGCCTCACTGAGGAAGAAGAGGAGCTTTCCAGGCCCTGAGAATGTGTAGTGATGTGATGCTTTAAGGATCCCCTTGCCTTTTCTCCTCAAATCCTCAGGCTCACAAGGCATTTGGAGCCTTCTCAGCACCCTCCAGGGATCATAAATGGCACTGAGGTCACAGGATCGGGCCCAGAGCATCACTTCATGCCGTGCTGAGTGTTCGACTCACTCTGGCATCTGGCTCTTAATCGAGGCAGGGTCTCTGTGAGCCTGGAAATGCTCCGAAACCCAGGAACATGCAGGAACACCTTAAACACGGGTGCATCATGTTTCCTTAAGGCGTAGGGCTCAGTCACGGCTGGAGCTGAGCAGCCTGCACGCTCTGCTCTGGGATCTCTGGTTGCAGAGATGAACATTACCCCAGGTCCTGGGAGTGCCAGCTCCCCTGCACAGCACCCACAGCCTCACCGGGCTCTGCCCACCCACCACCGATGCTTCAGCAGGGAGCAGACCCAGCAACGCAAGAGCTTTGGGTCCCAAATGACTTCACATGGGCAGGACTGCGTACTCCCCTGTGACCGTCCCCCTGCGACTCCCCCAGCACAGCACGCTCCTTTGTGCTGCATCGCGGGTGGGGGGAGAGCACTCCTCTCCAGAGGGGTCTGGGGGAAGCCTCCCTGCAGAGCTGCCCCAAGCAAGGCTTGTCCTACCAGGAGCTGCAGAGGCGCGTTTCAGCGCAAGTAACGGCATTGCTGCTGCGACCACTCCCCACAGAAATCAAGTGTATTTGCTCAACTTAAAGGAAAAGATTCAGCTGTAACAATAGCCAAACTGAACTGCTCGTAGATCATTAACAGCCTGGCCTGCTTTCTGCCTCAGCCAGCTACTCCTAGAGCACCGCAGAGACTGGTGCAGGGAAAAGTTTAAACGCTACCTAAAAAACCAACTACGTCACTAGTGTCTAGTGATGAAGGGTTATCCAAAACCTGTGTCGTCCTACCACACACTGACACCCCACCACTTGCAGCACACAGGGCAGGTCAGTGCTGAAGCATCTAAGAAGAGAGGGGTCAACTTGCACAGCAAGAACAAATAGTCTGAATTTGGGGAAAACACAAATAAACTCCAATATAAGGCCAGCATCCTGGCAGAGGGAAGGGAGTGCTGGGGAAAGAACTGGGGTTTGGGTAGCTTCAGCTACCTGGGTGCCCAGGGCAGCCTCATGGTTACGCCACGCCCACCCACTGCCATTTTGGCCCCAAAACCTTAGTATTTAGCCTTAAAATGTGAAAAAATGTGCAAAAAGCAACTCAGTCCCTTGCGGAGTCCTCTCTGCAGGTAGCAAATGAAATATGAGAGGGCTGGAGCCCAGCCTGTGCGTCTGAGGGGAAAATACTGAGCCAGATTCAAGCCATCTGCTTCGTTCGGGGAAAGATGGATAAAACCCTGCAAATGTCCCAAAAGCAAAGGGTGGGGAGGGTGGCCCCACCAAATCTTATTCCCCCAGACCCTCTGCTAGATGGGGATGTGCTCGGTTTCACAAAAAGATAGCCCATTTTATGGAGCCTTTGAATATTCAAATTGAAAGTATCGCGCAATCATTGATTGTCAAATCATTGGTTTCTAGAGGTTTTAAATACTTGGCATTAGGAGAGAAAAACTCAAACTTATACCTGTAGGGATAAAACAATAATATTGTCGGGATCCACCTGGCATTGCCACCAGGCAAGCAGGTCCTTTCGCCCCCAAATTCTAAGCTTGTTGCCTCTTGCCCCCTTCCCCTGCTCTGGGGCCGGGGCCGGGGCCAGG
>NW_010141875.1:0-290 GCF_000699245.1 Pterocles gutturalis
CCCCCCGGCACGGCACCAGCCAGGGCACCCATCCCACATAGGGACAGCCCGGACCCCAGCCCTGCCCCAGCAAGGAGCCCTGTACTGTCCCCGACCCCATCCCTGTCCCCATCCCTGTCCCCATCCCTGTCCCCATCACCGTCCCTGTCCCTGTTCTCGTCCTCATCCCTGTCCCCATCCTCGTCCCCATCCCTATCCCTGTCCCATCCCATCCCCATCCTGTCTCTGTCCCCATCCCCGTCCCCATCCTTGTCCCTGTAACATCCCCATGCTTTCCCCATCTCGTCGCT
>NW_010141876.1:0-13351 GCF_000699245.1 Pterocles gutturalis
GCTCGCAAGGCTCGGGTGAGCGGGTGCCTTACGGGGTCTGGGTTGTTGTGGTGGCATTTGTTACACGGTGAGCCCAGGCGGGAGCCTCTCATCAGGGCTCTGTACTGCTATGGTCGTCGTGGCTTTTTCATCTTAGTTCTCACCGAACTCGCTAACACATTGTGGTTCTGAGCACTCACAGGTTGCTGCGGGTCTAGTGGTCATGCTGATACCACCTAAATAGTTCTTAAAATGAGCTGGCACTCAAATATTTCAGTCTTATATGGCTCTTCCCTCCTCACACGTCTTTGGTTTTGCATTACAGTGTGTTCATGAAGTTTTGTCTAACTTGAGGCACTTACTGCTGGGCTGTTCAGCTAATTACACTAATGTTGTTAATAATACATACTTAGGTTGCTTGTCTGCATTCTGTGCTGTTCTTGCACTTTTGGAATATGTTTTCTGTTGGAAAGTTGTTTAATGTTAAGAAATTGATTGTAAAGTCTTGTTTTGAGGTGTGATCCTGAAAGCCCTTTTCTGTGTAAGTGGTCCCACTTACTGGGTTAATTTTTTGTAGTTTATGTCCTGCATTTGTATATGAGATTCTGAATTACAAAGCTGTAGGAAGTGGTGGAAAATCCATGAGGGAAAAGAAGAGGAGTAGGAGAATAATGGAGTAGTAGAATAACCACACACAGCTGTTGAAATGCAAGTTTCATAAGTAAGAAAACAGGGTTTGCTTCTTGTATTTTCTCTTCCTCTTTCTCGCCTTCCTACTTTGCCCTCTTCAGCTTTTGTTTCAGTGCATTACTTCGGAGTAGTACAGATTTTGCAGGCCAGTTGTTAATCTGAAACGCATTATGTCTTCTTTTTCGTCTGTACCTGTCTATGGGATGACCAGGCCTCATGGCAACAGGACCAAAGCCTTCCACTGCAGTGGAAGCGAGTTGTCTGTGGTTTAGAAGCTATGTATATGGATGACTTAAAAATTCACTTTATTTTTTTCTACTTGTTCCAGATGGAAAAGAAGAGTTCCTGGTTTCTGGTTTGCAGAACAGCAGAGGCTGAATAGGCATAAAGGAGACTATAGTGCAGGAGAGAAGCGTCAAGGCCCTTGCAAGGCTTTGCTCTGTAAAAAAAGAAGAAATGAATCCTACAAATGATGATCCAGTGTTTGTAACCATTTTTGACTGGGACTATCTCTTATGGGAAGTTCGTTTGACATTTTTAGCTGCTGGTTTTTTAATCTACTTGGGAGTATTTCTTCTGTCTCACTGGTTGTCTTCACGGATAAGTACTACTTATCATGCCTTGTATCCAAAGGAGAAGGTGTTTTGGAATATGGCAGTCACACGTGGTGTATTTGGACTTCAGAGTTGTGTTGCTGGATTATGGGCTTTGCTCATAGATCCTGTTTTTCATGCTGACAAAGTGTACTCACAGCAAAAGTGGAGTTGGTTTAACTGTTTAATAGCAGCTGGATTTTTCTTGCTTGAAAATGTAGCTGTTCACATGTCCAACATTATTTTTAGAACATTTGATGTGTTCTTGGTAGTTCATCACTTGCTTGCTTTTGGTGGCTTGGCTGGTCTAGTAATTAATGTGAAATCTGGACATTATCTGCCTTTGATGGGAATGTTGCTGGAGATGAGTACTCCCTCAACATGCATTTCCTGGATGCTCCTAAAGGTAAGAACGTGATAATTTTCAAATTATGTTTGTAACAGTTTTCATGCATCTCACTTGTCCATAGGTAATCTGTGTGGTTTGTCTGGATAGCTTTTCAGCAAAACTGTGTTCATCTAACTGGTATCCATGTTATTGTGATACCTGCTTTTGTTGTGATTATATCCCTATAGTCCTCCATAAGATTTCTGCGTGATGCTGTGTGCGTGTGGATAGTGAGATGGTATAGATTCATTCTGAGTTTGGGATGACTTATGCATGTGGAATATCATAGCTCTACATGGAAAAAATGCCTGAGAGTGTGTGTATGTGAAAGCTGGATATTTGCATTATTTCTACAGATTCGTCAGTGCCTTATCATTAAATAACAATCTCACTTCTGCATACTTTCTGTTCTTGTTTTTCTAGGCTGGCTGTGCTAATACCTTTTTCTGGAAGGCAAACCAGTGGGTGATGATCCACCTGTTTCACTGCCGCATGATTCTTACTTATCACATGTGGTGGGTGTGTATTTTCAATTGGAATTCTGTGATGGAAAATCTGGGACTTCTTCATTTTATTGTTTTATTCTTGGGATTATTTGCTGTTACACTAATACTTAACCCATACTGGACATACAAAAAAACTCAGCAGCTCCTCAGCCCAACTGACTGGAACTTTGAAAATAAAGCAGTGGAAAATGGAAAATTAAATGGTGAACCACATCCAAAGAAGAGGATATAACACTGAAACAGCTGTTTCCTAGTAGGGTAGTGGAAGAATACAATGCAAAGTAATTCTTTGCCCGTGACTTAGAAGCTTTTCCAAGAAGCTCATTAACACAGTAATTCCTTGCTGGTAGTATTCTGTATGCACCAGAAGTATTCAGAAGCATTGTTTGTGTTTCATATATGCGTATACATAAGATCTTCAACCTCTTAGTTATGAATTATGCCAACCATTTTGTCAGGTTGGACAGTATTTCATGATTTAGTAGTGACATGGTCTCTAATGGCATCCTTTGTCCTAATGCTTCAGAGTGGCTTTATGGTTAATTTGTCTATTAAGCTCAGTTTTAACAAGTTTAGCTTGAGTCCTATTTCATATATGTCAAAGATACTGATACTGGAAATTATGTTGTTTATTAAGATCAATTATGACCTAAGTTAGGTATGCATGGATACCTAGTTCCTGTGTGCCATTAAATCATTCCAACTGGCTGAACTGGTCATGTGGCAGAATGCAGTCATGGCTGGGTTGGTTTGTTGGGGTTTTTTTTTGTTGTTTGCATTTTTTTTTCTTTTAAGTGCTTTTGAGGAGGAGGGAGATAATTATTTGAGTGTTCACTGTCAAAGTGAGTTGTAGTTGCTATGTTGTCCTCAGTATGGGAGGAGTTCATATCCACCACAAACGTGCATATGGGGATGCAGGCATTTGTTTATACTGGTGGTCTAGCTAGGAATCGTAGTGGTCCCTTGTGCACTTGAAATCAATGAAATACAAGAGGCAACTATAGAATGTTTGACTCTGTTTCATCCTTGAAAAGATTGCTGGTTGATTGGTAAAATTATATTCTTTTTACATACCACGTGAGTGGTCATGCAATTAGTTCCACTAGTGCTCCTGTTATGGTTCCTCTTATTTTTGGAAGTAATCATATTTATAGAGGGTTTTAGAATCTGAGATGACTCTTGTGGAGGAAGGCCTGTATCACCTCCTTTAGGAGTTCAGTTGTTCTAGTATTTTTATTTTGCTTCAAAGAACATACAAAATGACACTAAAAATCCTTTGCACTTTATCTGCCTCATCACTAAATATTTCCTTGGCATAAGCAATAGAACTGCTTTTTAGATGGAGTCTTGGCAAATTGGGGTGGGTGTTCTCCCACTAATAGTATTGGTCTGACGGTTCCTGGGTGAATCGTTGGATATTAGGTGATGGTATGAAGATCACGATAGAAAAGAGTGACGCCTAGCGGCAGGAGAATGGCAAAGATATTAATTAGGTTTGGCACACTGAACTAGTGAGATAAAAAGCCCGTCATTTGAAACTTTGTCATATAGCGTGATGGGACTGCTACACAGGTTTATTTTCCAAAGTAATAACACTGGGCAAGCCCAAGCTGTGAAAAATTTTGGGTCAAGGCATGTGTTACAGGTTTTGTGTACTGCTCTGTAGTGGAGCATGTTGTTTTAAATGTGTAAGGGAAGCACTGTTTGGTGTAAACAAGCTAATTTTATTTATTTGTTTGGTGGGAATGGCTTTGGTTTTGTTCTGCTCTCTGAGGGAGAGGAAACTACTTACTAGTAGGTCACAAACGTATAGCCAGTTCTTGTTAATAATGGTGAAGTGGTGAATATCTGAAATTGCCTGTTCAAAACCAGGCAGAGAGGGTCAAGTAAGTTTACACAGCAACCCTATCTTGTATCCTGATGATATTCAACAGAGAAAATCTAAATTCTGTGCTACCTTCTTATTTCTAAGCAGGGCAGAATGAGGCTGTGGTATTTTGCCAGTGTTGCCTGTCTGGACGCCATCCTATAGAAAAAAGGGTTAAAGCTTGAAATGACGAACCTCTCCTGAGGGGTTGTGTGGTTGTTAAAAGTACTTTAGAAGAAAGCAGAAGCATGAATTCCTCAGAAACAGAACCCAAATTTGTATTCCAAATGCATATTTTGCAGAATCCAAACTTTATTTGCAGGAGTTCCAGGCGGGAAGGTGGAGGATAACTCACCAGATATCAAAATGATGCTGTGCTCTATGCAGCTTAAAACGTAAAAGGTTTGGATTTGATAAAACAAGGTAATAATTATAAAAATCCCAGATGCAGAATTCTGAAGAATCCTAACAGAGAATGGAAGCATCAGAAGAGAAATAAGTTTGAGCCAAAAGTGTAATTCTTGTAGTGGCTGGCTAAAGGAGGTGAAGTTTTTATGTGCTAAAATAAAAAAAATATGGAAGGTTGGGGTTAGTAGTGAATTTGGGACTGAAGAAAGAGATTAGGTGTGGTCCAAGCAGACAGCTGGATAGCTATGTCAGTGACATCAGACTTCTAAAGTTTAATATTTTGTATTATTTGTGTAATGTTACTAACTGGATTTTAAATCTTTCCTTAAAAGTAATTTTTATCATAATAAGGCAATATTTTTAGTATGCATCTTAGTGTGAGTTTTTTCATGCAAAGACTGTTACGGTATACTTTGAAAATCTATATAATTAATAATACCTGAGAGCACCTGTTAACCTAAACGCTGCTAGACCTGCTAGAACAAGAGAGCTATGCGATAAAGCAAATAACAGCACTCATTTTATTTCTGTTGCTTTGAGGGGCGAGGGTTGTTTTACAGTCCAGGTAGAAATAGAATAGGACATACAAATACAGACAACCTTTCTTCTACATCTTGACGGCCTAGAGTTGGAGTTACCAGTTTTGTTACGCAGAGCCTCTTTTTTTTATACTCAGATGCCTTTTGGCTGCTCCTTTCAAGAGAATTTTCTGGTTTATGATTGTGGGTGACTATCTCATTACTCTGAAACAAAACTGAAAAAGTTCTCTAACTGACGGTTTTGCTGTTTAATTACTAAGTGCTACTTTTCCACCCACGGGTAGACTAGCCATACTTTAGTTTATACATTTTGTTAATGTGAAGCGAATCCCAGTCCTGTTGGGCCTTTTAAAAGGCCTCATCTGCAATCCGATGTAGAAAAATTCAGTCAGCTTCAGTAGTGGCTGAATCAGGTCACAGGGCATGCTGTTGCCATGAGTTGGAACACTCTTGCATAATATATTTTCTGGTGAATTTTTTGTTTGCCTAGATGACCATTAAAGACTTCATCCTGTTTTCTTGTTGGACAAGCTTATTCAAGGAGTGCTGTTTGTGTCAAATTTCCGGCTGAAGCTGTTTTTAAAAACCAAATGAAACAAAACTCAAACAACAAACTATGATGGGGGTGGGGGAGTGTGTGTGTTTGTTTTTGAAGAAAAATAGCTGATCTAAGACACCCTGGCCAGGCATCTGGTTCTTACTGTCTTCATAGAGCATTCCTAAATCATGATTTGTGTTTGCCTCCATTTTTGTCCTATCTTTTTCCAAAACCTGTTTCCCCTCCTGCCCACCAGTTTTTCTATAATATTTACTCTTACTTGCAGGACTGGTCATAATCTTGCAGCAGTCACATTGCCGCAGTGAAGTCTTTTGTGTAATATTTTTCAGCACGTACTGTTGGGTCCTTCTTCCACTAAATACCCCTGTCCAAATCTTTCAGATTTTTTTTGTTTTTTTTTTTTCTTAATAACACTGCTTAAATATTGATGTAATGTACAGTTGTAAGATACCTTTCTTAACCTTAGGGAGACTCCCACTTAAAGTGAATTTAGAAGTGTTAAGCAAATTCAAGTATGCTCTTGTACAATATAATGTTTGCTGAATGGTTACAGCATCTTTACAGTGTGTACATAAATAAAATTATTTTATTGAATAATTGTCTACCGTGAGTTTCATTTGCTGGTGAAAATAATGCCTATTATTTTTTACTTGCTATTTGTAGGTTAAACAGGTTTTTTGCAGTGCATGCACTAAAAAGATGACTTGTTTATTTTGAAATATTCTCTTAAACTTGACGAAGGTGATGTCATATCCATGGAAATATCTATAAAGACTTGTAAACTAATGTTCCTTCACCAGCCTTTAACATACTATTAACATGAGTGTGTGTAGTTACATGACTAAAACACTAGAAGCTGCGCTATATATAAGTATGTATTAGAAACAGTTAAAAGCTTCACTTGGAAATTACCCTTCTGGTTTGTGTATGAAGTGTGTGGTGTATTTTTGCATTAGGCTCTAACTGTGAAGACACTTCATTTGGTACATGACACTTCATAGTTTAGTATGAGCCACCTTAAATTAAAAAAAAAACAAAGCAAAACACAACAAAAAACCACCAAAACTTGTCTCATTGCTAAATAATAAAATACAATTCTAAGCATTAAACGTGTCTTGTGTGGTGCTTTGCAGCAATTGATGAAGCTTTTTAGCATTAGTGAGTTAAAGGAAAAGAGCATCATTACTGGCATTTTAATTCTTCTACAAATGCACTGTGTAAGCAACTGGCTGGCATAATTTTGCTAGCTGCCTCTGCAGTGAAGTCCTAAGATTAACTGAAGCAGAAGTAAGACATTCATGTGTAAAGCTCTGCTAACTGTGGAATGTGTTTGGGCACAGACTGGGATGAGAAGAACAATGCTTAACAGTATTTGTATGAATAAAGTCCTTTTTTTGTAAGTAATCTGTAAAAGGATTTTAAATGTCATTAATGTTTTGCTATTCAGATGTTTTCAAGTAATAGATAAACAAGTTTTACTTCATAGTTCTTACCATATTCCCAGAAAAAGTATTAGAGCACACACGCTGACAGTGTTATTCAGCCATTACAATCCTTTGATCTTGTGTCATGGTATTGGTATTCAAGTTGATAATTTGTAACAAAAAATAAGTGACAGTCATTAATTAAGTAAATTATGCCTGTTGCTCTAGTTATCAGCCCTCAGATGGGTTTCCAGTGTTGGAAGAGACATTGCGTGCTCTGGATCTGTTGACTAATTAGCATCTTCTGCTAGTGGTAGTGTCACAGAGCAGAAAAAAGGGTGCTTGTAGCACATTGTGCCTTCCTGTCTTCTGTAAGTAAAACAGTGCTGAGTGAGGTGGAATGACAGAGATAATGATGCAGCAAATGTGCAAGGGTGTAAGAGTGTTCGAGGTGGCAGACAGGCCTGGCTTGAAAGGAAAGGAGTGGGATCTGCTTAAGTGTCCACAAAGAAGAAAGCAAGGAAATTGTGCCGTTGCTTTCTGCTGTGTGTGTATGTTCTGAAGAGTCAGCTAGGGTCACTTGTGAGTCCTCAAGGATGTGACCTGAGCAGAGAGAGCGGAAATTTGATACTAGCTTTATCAGATAAAGGATGCATTACTTCTGGTCTGAAATATTTATTTCCTCGTATGATTCTCTTTTTGGCTGCCTCTGCCTCTTTGAATGCTTAGTTCACATTATAGGGCTGTATAAGCTGAGACTGTTTTCACCAGTACGTTCTCTGATGTTTACTGTAAAGAGTTGTGAGGATATGCCTTAGTACCGGTAATTGATTATGGCAGCTCCAGGTACTCACTCAGCCTGACTTCTATATTGCTGCTGCTATATAGGTCTGCAACTTCCCTCTCCTGCTTTGCTACTTCTGCTGCCAAAAGCACTTTTGCCATGTGAACACTGCATTTTGTCACCGAAGCCATACTCAACTGAAGTTTAAGCATGGCGCTTGCACCGAGGGTGGGAATATACCTGAGAAGGGACTAATTTTGTAGAAGGTAGAGGGTTGACTTTCCTACATTTCTGGACCATACAGTTCTGCTGTTAGGATCTTTTAAGAGTAAATCAAGGTGGTGACTACAGTACCTTGATAAACAGAGCCATGCATGCAAGCTACAAAAGTACAGAGAAGTGGTTTGCATAGAGATGGAGCATCTAACAAAAGCTTGATCGTCTTGTCTTGTGGGTCATACTTAAGGAAGCAAGTACATCCTGGAAAGCAGCAGTAGCCTTGCTTACGAGTCATAGGAAATAAATAGGAAAAAAATTAGGAGGCTTTGGGATGAGGTAGCCAAGACTGGTTGTTGCATTGTACAGCGCTGACCAGGTTGCAGCTGGACATTGAACATGTAGATTGCCTGATGCTTTCACTCCTCTTTTTTCTCAGCAACACAGTAAGTGTCACTGTGACACTGGTTGAGGATAAGTTTGAGGACCTTTGTTAGGACATCAAAGTTCCCAAGCAATGTATTGCCCAAGGCTGAAGGAGCCTACAGTGTGTTCTAATCTACAGTAATTTATTCTTGTATTATCACTGCCCTTTTATCTTACATAATTATTTTTTTACCCCTGGAGGCTCTTTTGCATATTCATAAGTACAAATCAATCTGCTTTTTTATTTTCCTAGCCATCCTAATACTTTTTTATTTGCCACTTTTCCCACTTGAATTCCTTTTTCTTAAATGTTGGCGGCTTAGAGTTGTACCTAGTATTTCATACAAGGTCTTCTCAGTACCTTGTATTACGCTAGTACTTCCTTTCCGCCCCTGGAAATGGCTTTGCTTCAGACGACGGTCTGTCGCGGCTGCGTGACCTTGGGGCTTCACGGTCCTCCTGTGACAGTGAATTTGTTCCAGTTTTTCCCTTCCGCAGCTTCAGAATGAAGCAGAGGCATCAGAGCGCGCTGAAATAACCCAAAGTAGGAATTTAGTGTTATAGAAATAACTTGTGCATATTGCTGCCCTGGGTGCAGTGCCCAGGCGCGGGCAGCGGGGCTGCAGGAGGGTCTCTGTGAGGAGAGGAGAGGCCGGGGCTGCCCCGTGCCGGACACAGCCGGTTCCAGCCGGCTCCAGCCCACCCACCGCAGGCCAGCCGGCTCCAGCCCCCCCACCGCAGGGCACGGCTGAGCCCCGCTGACAAGGTGGGGTTGCCTTGGGGAAGCATGTGTAAGAAAGGGCAAAAACATGGCACAGGCAAAATGAGTAAGGAAGAAAGTGAGATAATCAACTCTGCAGACACCGGGGTGAGAGGAGGAGCAGGGGGAGGAAGTGCTCCAGGCGCTGGAGCAGAGATTCTCCTGCAGCCGCTGGAGGAGCCGAGCAAGGAGCAGGTTTATCCTGGAGGACTGCAACCTGTGGGAAGGACTCGTGCTGGAGCAGGGGAGAAATGTGAGGAGGGAGGAGTGCAGAGAGGAGCTGCTGTGGACTGACCAGCCACACCGCGCCCCTCGGAGTGGGGCAGGCAGAGCAGTCGGGAGTGAAGGAAGTGAAGTTGAGCCTGGGAAGGAGGGGCAAGGTGTTTTTATTTTTGTCTTTGTTTCTCTAATTTTAATTGTCAATAAATGAAATCTCCCCTAGGAGAGTCTGTTTGACCCATGACAGTGGTTGCTAAGTGATCTCCCTGTCTTTTGACCCATGAGCTTTCTATCTTATTTTCTCTCCGTTCTGTTGAGGAGAGGGAGGGAGAGAGCGGCTGGGTGGGGGTCTGGCTGCTGGCCAAGGTCAGACCACCACAGTAAGTTACAGCATTAGCTGTACTATTGCTCGTGTGCCACCCATGAAAACAAGGAGCCAATGTAACACGAGGACTCTGGTGCTGAAGAATATTAAAATTTAGGAAAATTCGTACCTAGTCTGTCTGAATTGGCAGTCTGAGAATTTGACTTGCAAAGACCCCTTGTAAGCAGAGAGTTTTTAAAGGTGTTCATGAAAGCAGTCCTAGTGCTGGTAAAACATCACAGTATTATAAAACTCAGTTGTCAGTTTAACCAGTATTGGCATGCTCAGAATGGACAGACTGTCTCCCAGTAGTGGTGCTGGTGCTTCAGGGAGACCTGGAAGACAGGACAGCAGCAGGCATCATATCAGAATGTGAATGAGCAATACTTTTATAAAACCAAGTGTTATTTTCATGTAATAGTCTGAATTTAAGAAAGCTGTGTAGTTTGCCTTTTAAAAAAATATTTATATATGTATATAAAAAAATTTAAAAAGTGTTGTCATTCAACCTTGTTTGGTAAGGGAAGTAGAGGGGACCTGTAACTTCACAAGGCTCCAGCATGAGTTCTGCAGATGCTCAGGTTAAACAAGGCCATTGGATGTCCTGGCTTTGAGTGGTTTCTGAAGGATTACAGTAAATGGATAGGGGATACAGTTGAGAACAACAGGAGAAACAATTGCTGAGTTTCCAAGTGGATGAAAACTCCCTAAGAGAAAGTGCTGGCTACATCAGCTGGTAAACAGAAGGAAGAACTTGAGAAAATCAGGCTTCACTGCAGCCTAAATTTACTTCACTTAGTAACCTAAATTCTAGTTATTTTGTTCAGATTTCATGAAGCGTTTTGGAACACAAGCCATAGGAATGATGTTTTATGTCCTTAGGTGTCATAAATTTAAGTTTACATTCAACCACCCCAATTTCCATGGAGAGAGAAAAAAAGGGGTCCCCTCACAGCATTGTGTCATGTGGGGCCAGGACACTGCACAGTGTCCACGGTGTTCTTAAGATGCCCAGTACACGTACTGGAGTAGATGCATGACCTATGGTAGCTTGGAGGCAAGAGGTATCTTTGCTGAATCCCCAGTAGGCAGCAATGGGAACAAGTAAATTCTGGTGAGATCTCATCATACGTGTATTACCAGTAAAACGAATTTAAACAATCATCTTAGGGCCTAGTTATGAAAAGCATCATGTTAACTCTGGAGACAGCCATTATCTGTACTCTAATTTTCAACAACTAATTATGGGTGGATAAATAATGAATTTGTGATTGCAATGATTAGGGTGCTAATTATGACTGCTAATGGGATGTTGCCTTAGAAAATAGTAGGAAGAGTGCAAGTTATTTTGGAAGTTGGTTTTGCTTTTTTATAAATTGATCTGGTATTGTCAGATTTGTGCAATGAGTTTTCCACAGTGGCCTTTTATTGGAATTAGAGAAGGATATTTATGTATGGTCACCAAAATCAAAAAAGTGGTTGTCAAAGACCAAAAGAGTTAAAAAAAAAAAAAAAACTAGAGGAAGGATTTGAAGTTTGTCTTTCTAATAATGAAAAATAATTATGAAATGGAGAAATTAATGCACATGGATAATGAGTTGGCTGCCAAAAGGAGAAGGATGTTGCTAGTACATGTGTCCTGGTTTTGGCTGGGACAGAGTTAACTTTCTTCACAGTAGCTAGTGTGAGGCTGTGTTTCATATTTGTGCTGAGAAGGCTGGTAACATACTGATGGTTATCGTTGCTCTCAGGACAGTCGGGGATTTTTCATCTTCTCTGCTGTGCCAGTGTCTGCAGGGGCAGGAGAAGCTGTGAGGGAGCACAGCCCCAATTAGTAGTCTAGGATTCGACCTTGGGTTTAGGATTGAGACCCAAATGGGCCAATGGTCTGTTCCATATCATGCATGTCATGCCCAGTATATAGACGAACATCTGTCTGGAAGTTATCTCTCTCTCTGGGTCGCCCATCACTCTGGGTCATCTCACTCTCTCTTGGGGTTTTCTCAGTCTCTCAGTTGTCTCTTGGTCTCTCGGACACTCAGGCTCTTTTCTCTTTTCTGAGATTACGGTTTTGGGACTCTCCCTGCTTCGGGATCGTTACCTGGGAACAGGCTGAGCCTTGGTCATCAGGTGGTGAGCAGTATCACTGTGTATCACTCATTTGTGTATTTGTATATATGACTATTATTATTTTTATGACATTATTATTTTCAATGTTATTGTAGTTTACTTATTCAATGTTATTGTAGTTTACTTATTCAACTGTTCTTATCTCAACCCACAAGTCTCGTTTCCCTTTACACTTTTAATTCTTCTCCCCATCCCTGGGATGAGGGAGGGTGAGAGAGTGGCTGCGTGGTGCTTGTCACTAGCTGGGTTTATAAACCACAACAAAATGACATTTTTGATCACGGTATTGAGCTAGTTGCACTTAGTCTAGATATGTGCCTGTTCTTTAACGTGGTCTTTAGTGATAAGCAGTTATTAAACAGTTTGCCAAAGACTGATTTCCCTGCCATTTCAGTTCCTGAAATGATGGCTGGATGTGAGTGAAGTGCAGCATATTTAAAAAATTACAGAAACAACGGGATAAAGTGATCTCTTTGCTAGAAGCTGAACTGAATGCTGTAATAGTATTCCTGGTCTTAACCTTTACATATGGCCCAAATTTCTCTTCTCGTTTTCTTTCTTCTGTAGAGCCTATGAAGCTATGTGAGAACTATTTTAAGTTCACACTGTGACATACTGCATTGAAAATACAGAACTTTGTGAAAACAGAAACATTTTTGAAAGTAATAGTTTTAAATACTTAATTTGTAATCCACATGAAGACATGGGATAGTTGTGAATGTGTGTTGTTAAACTCTAGACAAATGAAAAATGTAGCAAAAAGGTGAATTAATCACGTCTTTTGCAATGTCACCATTTTCTACTAGTATTTTCATGTAATGACAATGAGTCATTACTGTACCTGGGCCACAGCATGAATACACTGAAATAGGCAAGGATCACTGCTGGTTGATGTACGGGACTTTGAACAGCATTTAGCTTGATGTTTTCATGCTAAAATGTGGTCCAAAGATTTTAAATCATATTTAGCAACGTTAAATAGTTGTAATTGATATCAAGGGCTTATAATGTGCTGAAGAGCATTTATTTTCATCAAAGTGTGACAGCAAACCTTCTCAAAATAAATGCATATTTGAAAAGTTTGGGGTTTGGGTTTTTTTTCAATTTTATGGAACGGGCACATTCAGTCCCGAATCCTATTCACGTGAATGTACAAGCGGCTGACATTACTTTCAGGATACGCGTTACGTGCTTGTGTGACACGGGCTTTGAGTGACCGTGGGGTTGACTCGGTCAGGGCGAGTCTGCAGCAACGCTTGCTGTGCGGAAAGTCCCGCCAGAAGGGTGAGAGAAGAGCAAAGACCCAAAAGTGAGCTATGAGTTGCCAGCATCTTTAGAAAACCTTCAATTTTGAAAACTGTTAAAGAGCTTCAAGCGATAAATGAGATTAATTCCGAAACAGCTACCGTGGCCTGGCGTGCACCCTCGTATGCCCGTGGGCCATTCGTGAGAATGAGGCTGAGGGGAAAAAAAAAACCTTGTGCCACGCGTGTGCCCTG
>NW_010141877.1:0-829 GCF_000699245.1 Pterocles gutturalis
CAGCCAGGCCGTGTTCTGAGGGAGCTCTGGAGTCACCTGGAGCAGCTGCCAGTCAATGAAACCCCAAAAGCTACAACCGTAACAAACGCGCTGGAAGATCACAGAATGGTTTGGGTTGGAAGGGACCCTAAAGATCATCCAGTTCCACCCCCCTGCCATGGGCAGGGACACCTCCCACTAGCCCAGGTTGCCTCATCCAGCCTGGCCTTGAACCCCTCCAGGGATGGGGCATCCACAGCTTCTCTGCGCAACCTGGGCCACTGCCTCACCACCCGCACAGGGAAAAATTTCTTCCCAATATCTAGTCTAAATCTGCCCTCTTCCTGTTTAAATCCATTAGCCCTCGTCCTGTCGCTACTCTCCCTGATCCAGAGCCCCCCATCTCTCCCGTAGCCCCCTTTCAGCACTGGAAGCTGCTGTAAGGTCCCCCTGGAGCCTTCTCTTCTCCAGGCTGAACAACCCCAACTCTCTCAGCCTGTCCTCGTACAGGAGGTGATGCAGCCCTCTGACCATCTTCGTGGCCTCCTCTGGCCCTGCTCCAGCAGGTCCATGTCCTTCTTATGTTGGGGGCCCAAGAGCTGGACGCAGCACTGCAGGGGGGGTCTCACGAGAGCAGAGCAGAGGGGGACAATCTGCTCCCTCGACCTGCTGGTCACGCTTCTCTTGATGCAGCCCAGGATCCAGTTTGCCTTCTGGGCCATGAGCACACATTGAGAGCTCATGTTCAGTTTTTCATCTACCAGCACCCCCAAGTCTTTCTCCTCAGGGCTGTGCTCTTCCTGTGGTAGTTTAAACTTACCTGCAGTAAACTGGTTTCATTCCAAAACCA
>NW_010141878.1:0-543 GCF_000699245.1 Pterocles gutturalis
GCAGACCCCTGCTCTGTCCCTTGCCTCGGAGCTGCTCACTCTCTTCTGGCTGCAGCATCCTCCACTGCTGCCCCCCACGCCACTTTCTCTTCCCCCATCTCACAACCACATCTTCGCTATTTCAAGGAAAAACAAATGTTACCCCCAGGTCACCCCCCAGCACCAAGAGGCACCAGTTCTGCTTCCTGGTAATATTAAGAACCTGCAGTACCTGCCCAAAAAGGAGGATGCCGCCCTGGTAGGGGCGCTGCGCAGCAGCGGGGAGCGGGGTGAGAGGGTTAGAGCTTCTCCCGGCAAAACAAACCCGGGGGGGACCCAGCAGCAGGATGAAACGGAGTGAGTCGAGGGCACAGAAAGGCGGTGGGAGCACATCTCCATGGCAGAGGACCTCCCGGCAGTAGTTAAGGCGTATAAAGTGCTCATAGGAAGACCAGCTCTATGGAGGAGCTAAATAATGCCAGCAGGCAGGGACAGCGAGGGAGGGAGGGGTGCAGGTGGCTGGTAGGTCACCTGGCACAGGCGGGTGATGTCAGGCACATGCCC
>NW_010141878.1:645-1905 GCF_000699245.1 Pterocles gutturalis
GCTACCTGCATCCTTGGCCCCCAGCCACAACCAGGAGATGGGCTGCAGGGTCCCCAGATAGGACCCAGGCTGCTGGTCTTCATGGTCATCTCCCAGTCCACCCAGTGTCCAGGATGCTGCTCCACACGGGGGGGTGCCCCTGTCGATGCACTGGAAGGACGTTCCCAGCGCAGCATCCTGCCTCGTCCGAGTCCCAGTGACAAAATGAGATGAGTGGGACTTGTCCTCGGCCAGGTTGTGCCCCAGATGCACGTCACTGCCGTGTGTGTCCCCACAGCAAGTACATCTGGTGTCCAGCCACCACTCCTGCTGCTGGGAGCGGCACCAGCCGCTTGGTCCCTTGGGAGCTGGAACGTCCGTTGGGGGTTCAGGCAGTCGCAGTCCTGTTGTGCTTGTGATGTTTGTCGCAGGAGGGACGTGCTTCGTTTTGCCAAGCTGGTCCCACACACAGGACAGGGATGTGCCAAGGGTGGCTGTCACAGGAGGGATAGGGCTCCTGCGGCCACTCTGGGGACAATTCTGCAAAACAGCCCTGTGCTCCAGCTGGAGGGGGTGGGACAAGTGGGGACGCTCTCTGCAAGTAATCCTGCATTCCTCCAGCCTGTCCCCAGCACTCCCAAACACTCCCTTCTCCCCACAGACTGCTCCAAGAAATATTGCTTTTCACTGGTATGTTTTTGTCTAAAATTCCCTGGGTGGGATTAAGAAAGAAAAAAAAAAAAAAAAAAAAAAAAAAAAAAAAAAAAAGAAAGAGGAACTAAGTAAAAACTATCCCCAAGTCATACTGAAAGGCTGGGGTTAGCTCCATGGCCACCCTGTCCAGGGCAGGGGACACCCTGGTGATGGGGTTGGGGACAGCAGGACATCTGGAGGGAGCTGTGTGTCGCAGGGGAGGGGAGCATCAAGCGGGGGTACAGGGGCTGTCTCCTCCTGGCAGCAGGAGGGATGCACCTCACAGGGACGGGGTGGGACAAGATGGAGTGCAATTGGATGGGATGGGACAGGGGACCAAGGTGGTGGGGAGAGGAGGGATGGCCCCACCCCTCACTGGGACTGCAGGGCAAAGGCCAGCTTGACGCAGGCGAGCTGCTCCCCGCTGCTGCTGAGGGTCACCCGGACACGGTAGTTGCCGTTGGTCATCCAGGCAGGCAGCTCCATTTCGGGCAGGATGAAGTCGCTGGCTGGCAGGGAGTAGGAGCCCTGCAGAGGGAGAGGGGACACATAGGCAAGACGTCAGCCAACCCCCCCCCCCAGGCCCAC
>NW_010141878.1:1987-4275 GCF_000699245.1 Pterocles gutturalis
TCCCATAGGTGAGCAGCGGCTCCGGGCAGGTCGTGCCAGGCGGGATGAGGTTGTCGAGGATGGTGCAGACATCGTTGTAGGTGCAGCTGCCCAGCTGGTCGACGCAGGGCAGCTGGATCCAGAGGTCACCCAGCGCCTTCTCCACCACTAGCACTGCCTGGAGGGAAGGTGTTCGGCACTGGTAAGCGCAGGCATCTATGACTCCTCGAGCCCATCCCACCCTCCCCTCCCCAGCCATCCCAGTCAGCTCCTGCAATTCTTTGGGTGTCCACGGGGCTACCACATGCCCTCTCACCTCCCTCTTCTGCTTTCAGTTCCCCTGCCTGCAGGTTTCTCTTCCCCCAGCCTCAGCTTGACCCCTTCAGCAAACACCTCCCAGCACCCCACACACCTGCTCCTTCCCCTCTCCTCGGTGCTCCGTCCCAAAACCACCTGGCACCTCCCATCCTGCGACTCTGCCTCCACACTCCCCCGGCACGCTCCCCACAGCCCCAGCCCCAAACAAGCACCGTGGCGTTGCCCAAGACAGCCCAAACACATTGGGCAAAGAGACGCCTTCGGTCTCATTCACAAAAGTCCCCAAAAAGTGGTGCAAGGCAGCCAGGCCAGCCAGGGCTCCCACAGTGGTGCTGTGGCATGTCTGTGGAGGGAGCAAACAGGTCTGGCTGCTGCAAAACGAGTGCTGCAGTGACCGCTGAGAACACCCAGGAAACTTGGGGTTTCATTTCCCTCCCTGAGTCACTCTATCCCCAGGACATGACACAACTCAGGTGGTTTCTCCCACTGGGACAAAGTTGGGAGCTTCCCACTGAGCTGTCTGCTCCCTCCGTGCATCTCCGCGTGCCCATCACCCTGTCCTTACAGACCCTGGAGTGCTCAGCCCTGTGCCACTCCGTGCCCCGTTCCCCCAAGGGCTGCCCAGTTCCCTACCCACTGATGGGCATTTCCCAGCTGCCAGTGGTTTCAGGAAGCTCTCCCCTCCCTCATCCCGCAGAGGCATCTCCAGCACGTACCTTCAGAGGGGAGGCCATGGTCTTGCTGCTGCTGCCGGCCGCGCTGACACGCACGCTCCCAGGGATGGCAATGGGGTCAGGTTGCACAGAGAGGCTCTGCAGAACAGCGGGGTCCTTCCCGTCACCGCAGTTCTCCCAGGCAAAGCCACCAACCTGCAGCACCAAGGGACAGCAAGAGTTAGAGCCCAGGTGAGCTTTGCCCTGGGCTTGCAGGAGGTTTCCCCAGCGCTGGACCCCCCCCAAGCCCCCTCGCACACACATCTGCTCACAAACACAGCCAGAAAATGACCTTCAGCCCTCCCTCAAATGACAAATAAATATTTCCCTCTGCATTTCTTGCACTCCCAGCTCTCCGAGCCTGAAGGTGTTGCAGAAACTCTCCATCAGACACCAGTTGCCACAACCCCCTTTCATTAACTTCTCACCCAAAGAGGGTCCCCAGGCTGTGATTTCCAAATCAGCCTTGGCTCAGCCTCTGAACACTTTGCACATGAACAAGGTGAGAAGCATCCTTCACACCAGCACCAAAAGCATCGAGCAAGGTGTTTGAGAGTGAAGCCAAGAGAGCAAGCAGGGACCAGGCAGGGTGGCAGTGGCCGCACTGGCCAGGGGGATGCTGTGCCCTGGGGGGCTGTGGGGCCAGTGCAGCCTCCTGGCTTGGCCAGCACCAGCCTGGCTGTTGTGAGCCCTCATCTACTGGCTCTGGCCACCCAGTCCCACACAGGAGCGGGAATCACACTTGTGCATTGTGTTTTAAACATGGCTTAACATTTCCATCTCTGCTCGTGCTTGGGGGGCAGATGAGCCGGGCTCACCCCCTGCCTGACACACCCCAGGAGCCTGATACTGAGCTGGTCCAGTCCAAACAAGCCAGGAAAGCAGTGCTGTCCCATGGGATCACGAAAATTCACACACAGGGGATGTCACCTGGACAGGAGAACATCGCTCATGCATCCTGGCTGGGCTGGGAGCCATCCTGGGAAACCTCCCACTTCCTCCAAGTCCCACCAGCCTCCTTGGTCACCCCTGGGAAAGCCACGGGCTGGCAACAGCCCCAGAGCCCATTCCTTCCACAACCCAAGGACAAAAGTGGGGGATGGCAGCAAGTGGACGGCAGCAGGGGGATGGCAGAGCTCGGCTTCAACAGCCGCCCCTGAACCTGCTGCAAGCCAGCGGCGAGAGCCCAGCCCCAGCTCCCTTCCAAGCAAGCTCCAGCGTAAATGCAGCTCTTCTCCCAGCGAGGAAGCGGGAGGCCGCCTGGGCCGTGCACCCTGA
>NW_010141879.1:0-381 GCF_000699245.1 Pterocles gutturalis
CCCAAACCAAAGCTAAGGAGGGGCCTTGGCCACTTGGGCAAAGGCACTGGAGAGGTGCTGGAGTTTATGCCAGAGGTTTTGCCCTGCCCAGGAGAGCGCTGTGAGCTCCTGGGGAAACGAGCAGGGAGTGGTGGCGTTAGCTGAGCTTGAGTGTCAGGATTGGCGCTTGGGCATGAAGCGCCCGGAGGAGCTCATCAGGTGAGATTCCCCTCTGCTGCAGCACCCGGGGAAGCCAGGGGCATGGAGGGGAGCCTTCACCCCTGCCTGCCTCACCTCATTGTCCTGCAGACGCTTTAGCAGACCCCAACAAGAGCCGGTCAGGCCAGGTCGTCTCGGAGAGGTCCCCAGCTGCCCCAAGGAGGGCCGGGAGAGGATGGTGCT
>NW_010141879.1:629-870 GCF_000699245.1 Pterocles gutturalis
CGGCCCTCCTCCAAGCTGTGTGCAGCGGCAGAGGCTCCATGTGCCTGGACAACTGCGTCCAGCAGCTGCTGCCCAGTGAGTGTCCTCCTTCGTCTGGGTGACCTCCATCCCTTGGGGTGCCAAACCTGCATGTCACAAGTGAGCAGAGCTCCTGCCGGCTCCAGCTGAGGAGCAGGGAACCATTTGCCTGGCGCTGGGGATGGAGCTGAGGCAGGCAGAAACTTGAGTGGCCAGCGCTCTC
>NW_010141880.1:0-209 GCF_000699245.1 Pterocles gutturalis
TTTCATGTGTGGCTCTGCATTTCTTCTGCGATCGCATGTGTCAGTGCCACTGCCCTTCCGGCTCGCAGCAGAGTTTAACCCAGCTTCCACGGGGGCTGTCCCAGCAGCATCCTCCTCACGCTGCCACGGCTGTGCTGAGCGTGCAGTCCTGACCCAGGAGCCAGCATCTTCCCTTCCCGGAGCTTTTGCAAGTCCACTGAGGCTCCCCG
>NW_010141880.1:364-742 GCF_000699245.1 Pterocles gutturalis
CAGAAGGACGCCACACCTCGGCGCGCCGCATGGAAGCGGCACCTGGCCCACTAGCTGCAGCTCTGTCTTCTTAGGAAAAGGTCGATAAAGGTCACACCTCGCGGCCGAGGAGCCTGAGACGCTGTCTTCACACCAAGACCTTTCCTGGTCTGCAGCCCTTTTCCAAACGTGGCTCGGAGCAGAGACACCTCTGGGTTCGAGCAAAGTCTCCCAAGGCAAAGGAACGTTCAGGGCTGTCCTTTTGCTCTGTGGTAAGGTGCAATACTCCCAGGAAACGTTCCACGTTAAAGCCAAACTCAAGTAACCGTGCAAACAGTTTCTGGGCCCTGCTGGCTGAACGAGCGCTCTGAAGCTGTCAGAATTACCCTGATGTTACAA
>NW_010141881.1:0-22885 GCF_000699245.1 Pterocles gutturalis
ACCCAACAATAACGGGGTGAAGGCAGCCACCGCGATTTGTTTGTGTGCGACAGCAGGTACAGCGTCCCAGCCAGCCATGGGGGACACCGGGGTGGCACACGCAGGGACCAGCTCCGTCTCCGCGGGCGGGGAGGGGGGTTTGTTTGGGGAACTGGGGCACAGTCGGCCCTGGAGGGGCTCCTCTGGAGCTCCAAACTTGCAGTGAGGTCCCAGGGAGCAGAACGAGCTTGCGCTGCAAGCAGTGGAGGCTTTTAAATCGAGTGTGCAAAACATATGCTCAGCCAGGGCTCTGGGAACATGGTGCATGGATTTTATTCTTTTTTTTTTTTTTTTTAATGATTGTCCTAAAGCAAGCTGTTTGCACGCTTACTTGGGCATATTTTTTTTTCTGCACTGCAGCTTGATGTTAGGGAAAAGCACTGAACAAATGTTTTTGGTAAATTAAAACCATGAATGCCTTTATCTATGGATTCGTATACGACTGGGCATTGGTATGTAGCTACTGAAACATAAACATGTCAGAGGCAGTGAAATATATGCCAAACGATCCTAGCAACAAAGCAATTTTTTATTTGCGTTATGGAGCTTATTAATTGTAATTAGCACAACTAGCGCTTCTGTAGCTTTTGGCATTATTTCCAAAGTGATGTGCAAATAATCTTTTAAAAGAAAAAAACAACAACCTCAAACCATAAATACCTTGATAAAATTAATATTTATGAGTTAATCTTAGAAACAAATTCCTATACTTTGCTAAAATTATATTTTAAAGCACTTTTTATCTCCAAGAGTTTAACTGACAATTATTTTCCATATGCCCATATCCTCTGTCTGGTCCTGCTTTTCAGGCCCATTCCCTGTAGCAGGAATTTAAATCAACCATATGAATGAGAACATTTTTATGGGAAGGGTTTTAGATTACAGAAGTCAGTGCGTGCACTAAGAGGGCTGAAAATCCAGGTGTTTGCTCCAGCTGCTCCGCATATTTCACAAAATATATTCAACTGAACACTGCAGGCATTTGACTGCCTTCCTACCCCTGCCCTGATGGGGTTTTCTCCAAAACTCACATCATCAGCAGGGGTTATGTGGTTCCAGGACACAGATGAGGGACCCCCAGAGAAAAAACACCCCATTAAATTACATCAAAGTTCAGAGACACATGAAATCTAAGCGACCAGTCAAGGAGGCTTTTGGAAAAGGTAGTTTGGGAACTGAAAAGGAGAGAGAAAACATTTGGGGAGTATTGAAACAGCCTAAATTGTACCTCAGCCCCTGAGTCTCATCCACAGTGAAAGTCTGACACCTCCGAAGAATAAGGAACTAATTGGGCAGCTGTGGAAACGCAGCCAGTAGGAAACACAAAGCACCGCCGACGTACATGGAAATTAGGGCAGATGAGTTTAGCCCAAAATACATAAAAACTGGAGGCTGTTCAGAGCGAAAAATGATGCTCTAAAATATCCTTAAAACTAGTGCAAGCAGAAGAGAATATTTTCTGCTGTGTCTTATACCAGTGCAGATCAGGAATGGTCCCAGCAGCAGAACTGCATCAACTGAATTAATGCTTGCTTGCTGCCTTTGTTGATTAAAGGATAACTTGGTCTATCTGTTCTTCGTGAGCTCACTAAATGACGCCTTTTCCCCTAGGACCCATAGCAAAGACTACAAAAAGAGACTGGATTCAGAGAAACAAAACCCTAACCTTCCACAGTTTGCCAGTTAAACACAACAGAGCTCCCTACACCATGTCTGTGCAGCCCAGCAGTCACTCAGCCTCACTGGAACAGACCCACAGTGCTGAAACAATCACTGGTAAGAGTGAAAACGTTGGTTGTGAACCAGCGATGGGAGGATGGAAAAGTATGGGTGTGGGACAGAACTGGAGACGTGGGTGGAAGAAGAGGCCAGGGACTTGAGTTGCTCGTTATCTCCAAATTGGTTTATCTTTGCTTTCCCATCAGCGTGTGTAAGGTGAACTGTGTTTCACACAACTTTCAGATAAGCCAGGAATCAACATCTCCTTTTTGGGGTCAGAACACAAGCATTTTCCGGTTTATTGATGCTTTTTTGTTAATTCCTACAGACACAAAAGGCTCAGTGGTTAAGATCCAGCAAGCCCCTACGCCCATCCCTGCTGTAAAACCTCCCGTGTCTGTTATCAGCAGGTCCCAGTTGATTGATTTGTTCATGGTTTTCCTTGGGCCAGGATCAAAGATGCCTTCTCCAGATACAGAGTCAACATCTAGAAGTCCCTCTTCCAGACCTGGAACGGAAGCCCAGCTTGGGCTGTCAGGTAAGGTCACGATGCTCGGCAGCTTTTTGTTGTTAGGTCAAAGGAGAGGCTGTATTCAGACTGTCCTGCCCACAACCAGAGGAGATGGGTAAAATAGCCCCAGACTTACAAAAATCCCTGGCTGAAATCCTGAGTTGATCAGCAGATATGGTCAAGTGACATAAACAACACAGAGGTCTCAGTTATATCACTGGCTTCTAATAAGCCCTATCCAGCCCTATCCTGTCCTATGATCCAGCATCATCAGACATCTGCAGCTGGGGGCACAGCTGCCCACCCTCCAGGCGTGATGCCACAGATCAGAGTCCCTTTGCACGGGGTCTTGATATTCTAACTTCCATCTTCTACATCCTCATCCATTTTTTGCAGAAAACACGGAAGAGGATGAAGCAAACCAAATGACAAATCCATTTACAATTCCTCCAGACATTGATATTTTCTCAGTAAGGGACAAGGAAAGACAAAAGGCTAAGGAGGTACGTATGCGTGCTTCAGGCCAATGTATATACAAGCTGTTCTCTAGGGCAGGAAACCAACCGATATAATACCAAAATCTAGTGCACAGGAGAAACAGCAGCTGCCAAATTCAACTGAGATTCCCCCAGATCAGCCTCAAGTCCTCTGAAGTCCACGATGAGAGATTAACTTCACCAGGAGCAGACCTGAGCACAGGCTTGCTGGCTGCTAGTGCAAACTCTGGACAGTGTCACTCTGGTTACTTCCTTCAAGGCAGATCTACCGCTCATTCCTGTTCCTGGAGAAGATACCTGTCAGTGCTGTTGGCATTGATTTCTACACAAAGCTGTGGTGCAAGATCTCTTGCTTTCCACTTCAACAGGCTTGGGAAGCTGTATTCCAGTGTTTAATGTGACCTTCTGAAATGCTAACGAAAGGAATGCCTAGGAAGGAAGACATGGGTTTCACGCCTTAGGTTTCTCTCCATTAAATAGGGAATCACAGCCCACCAGAGCAGAAGGCTGGCTCTCAGGAATGTCTCTTTCTCCTTATTTCTGCAGTGAACTCTCCTTAGGCTATGTGATCCCAAGGGGTTGGGAAGTCATGGAGAGGTTGTCACATCTCTGAGAGGTCCGATGGCTGCAGGAGGTTGCAGGAGCCAGGCAGACGTGTGGAAGGAAGAGGTCTTTGGTTCTAAATCCCAAAGGGAGGGCTCCAAACAAGCCTAAGCAAGCCTCCTTGCCTCACACTGATGACTGATAGTCTGGTTTTAGCTTGGGCTGAAGGTCACTGTAAAGGAATGGGGAAGGGCTTAGGAAGAAGTTCACCAAGGATGTCTGCTGAGTGATGTCCTCAGCCTAAGCCATGCCCAACTGTGCAGAGAGCAATGAATTACACTTCAGCCTGCGTGAAAGCACTGGGCATGAACAACCCTTTACCCTCCAGAAAGCTCTGGAGTGGGTTTGAATAGAGCCTCTCAATCTGAACTTGAGGGTTTACCTGGCTTTGTGAAAGCTGGGCTGAGTCAGTATTGAGTGTGTCTGTCCTCTTGTTCCCTTTCATTAGGGGACTTGAAAGATGAATCTTGGAAAATTTCCATTCTCTCTCAGGAATAATCCAGGAAGGAAAAATGAGGATGCTGAGGAGGTACAAACTGGCACAGCTGGTGGCTGGATGCAGAATACAAATCAACAAACTAATAAGAACAAATGCTAAGAAATGAAGTGTTTCAGTTGCCTCAAGAGAGAATATGATTGGGATTAGTCAGATAAACCAGGCAAATATGCATCAGCAGGATACCAGCAGCCTGCAAATTTCTAGACTGTGAATAACCACTCATGTCTTTAAAAACCATAGCAAACAAAGCACATAATCAAACTGTCCACATAACTGACTTCTCCTGATAGGAACGCGAAAGGATGAAGACCATGAAAATCCATGAGAAAATGACTTATTCCGCTAAAATAAAAGCAAAGCCAAAAGATGTCCGGAAAGCTCTGCAAAAGGAGGAAGAAGAGGCGGCCAGAAAACAAGCAACAGATGAAGAGAGACTAAAAACTCTTCAGGAGACCCTTTCACGGAAGATGGTTCTTGGAAAAGGTAGGGAGCAGTTACTATCCTCATAGTGGTGCTGCTCAGCTGGGTAACAACAGCCCAAAGCAAAAATCCAAGAGGGGATGGGAGCAGCAGTGAGCTCTGCTGGCTGTGGTGAGCTGCGAGTCAGCTGAGAGTTTGCAGGACCTTGTGTCAGGGAGACATTTCTTCTAAGATGACCTAAAGATGGATTTTAGTGGACGTGGGCGTAAATTTTCTGCCTCTGCCATAAGTAGCTTCACCATTCATGCCTACAGGACACCATCCTTTGTCAGGACCAGATTCTCCACTCCGTTCTACCTGGTTTTACTCCATGAAGCCCATATGAAACTGATCCTAAACGAGGTCAAAACTATAATGGAATAATCAGTATTGCTGGCTCCAACGCCAGCCACATCCATGCTCACAGCAGCCTCCATGGGTTTTGGCTTGGCCATATTTTCCTCTCTAGTCTGATGAACTTCATCTCCTCATTTCAGATTACCCATTAGAAAAGCAGACCTTCTGTGACTACATAAATGAAAGGAGAGAGACATTTTTACTTGAGGTACGTGGCTTTAAGAGTGTTACTTTGTGTTCATTTAATTGTTCTTCCCTTTGTTGCTTTGTTTTGGTTTGGTTTTTTTTTTTCCTGAGATCCATCACCTAGAGATCACACCAAGGAGGCACACATGAGACTGTCCAAGTCCCGTGGTAAAGACACCCATAGTCTGTAGCCCAGCAATTCCCAACCAGGAAAGAAAGGAACATAGGTCGTTTGCACCCTCCAGTAGCAGCCACACAACTATTTCATTCGTGAACTTGGCAGGCAGACTGACCTTTTGGTTCCTGCTTCCCATACATACATTATACCTGGGAGACATTCTGAACTAACAATAGGGGAGCTGTGCTAGAATATCCCCGTTGTTCACCCCTGCTATTGTGCTGTGACACAAGTGACTCGGTCTTTGTCAGCCAGGAGTTAACGCAGTGCTGGGACTTCTGGGCTCTGCCTTTAGTGTCACTGCTTACCTGCTGCCTTACTTCTGGAACATCTCCTGGCCTCTGGGTAACTAGTTTGCACTGAGACACATACCTTGGCTTGAAATCCTTACCCTCTCCGCCAACAGCTATAAGATAATAAGGTAACCGAGAACAAAGCTGAGCCAACCTGTAAAACCAACGGGCCGGTGTGACCCTCTTGCCTTTCGGGTTCGTTTCAGTATGCCATGGCAGTGAAGAGAGATGAGATTCAAAGGATGGAGAACATAGTCAAGGATGAGGAAAGAAAACTGGAGGAGGCTGAATACTACTTGAAGAAGGATGCTGCCGTGTATGAGGAGTTCACAAAGGAGAGTCATGCAAACTACATTCAAGCTCTGAAAATGTAATGGAAGCTGAAGGAATCGCCCGGCTGCTCTTCTGCTCTGGCCACAGGAGGTCTTTTGCTTGACCTCCCTGCAGGGTTTTAGCGAGCATCCATCCTTGGATGCTCCGTGTCTGAGCTTTCCCAGAGTGACAATACCAGTGGCACTTTCTCCCCCCACATTCAATGAAAGAGAGGAAGGAGGCCGACAGCTGGGGAATCCCCTCATTGCAACAGCCCTTGATTTGGCCGCAGCAAGGCACCTGCCCTTGACCCCACCACCTCCATTCTTCTCACGACACCCTTACGAGAGGGAGATGCTTCTACCCAGCCCCTCTCAGCAGGACCAGCCCCCTAAGCGAAGCAAGCTGAGCACTTTGGCCCGTCACAGGCAAGGGCAGAGCAGCAATTGATGCTCAGCAGCAGCCAGATTAGGGGGCCCTTCACCTGGACGTGTCGCTGGGACCCCATACTCTCTTTGCCAAGACAAGCAGGAGCCAGGCATCACCTGGGGTATATCTAGAAATTTCCAGCATTCCCCCCACATCTTTCCCTCTGTTTTATATGTACCTCAATTCACTACGCATCTAGAAGAGATTTCTAGCATTCCCCCCACATCTTTCTCTCTGTTTTATATGTACCTCAATTCACTACCCGCTTACTGCTGAATTGTTTTATGGCTTATACATTCTTCCCTAGTGCCACAAAAGAAACTGCAGAAAAGACAAAGAAAATATCAGAGTTCCAGGCAATTACATCCCAAATTGAGGGCCTCCAAAGGTAACAGTTGTACTCTATTCCTGCCTAGCCTTTAACTGTCCCTACAGCACTGTACCCTCACAGCACTCAGGGAAAAAGGGAATCGGGGGGGGAAAGGATTTCTAAAAATGTTCAAAGAGTCAAAATGTTTCAGCCTTGGCCAGATGCTGGCTTTTTTTTTCTAAAACAGCTCAACTAGGTTTTTAATGATATTTTTTAAAAATAGAAATATTCCAAAACTAAAATGAAATGCTTAGTCTCAGATTAAAAACCAAACAAAATTAAGTAATGCATTGTAATGGTGACCTGGGGAAAGAAGAAGAAGAAAAAAAAAAATAATTTCCATTATGGGTTGAGCTAGCAAGATTCCTCATTCATTTTCAAGTAAAAATTCCCAAATTAGCAAGCCCAGTGCCATAGTGAGGGTCTGGCCACAGAGATGTGACCAGAGAGCTTCCCCAGGAGGAACGACAGAGAGCACAGGGCATGTTCCCCTTTGTCTTTGCACATCCATGAAGACATGTGCTCTCTTGTCCCTTCTCCGAGTGAAGCTGAGTATCAAGAGTGAGCAAGAACCTGTTGAAACAGGGGCTGTCCTCCCTGCTAACAAACTTTGGCCACTTCTCTCACCCCAGTGATATATCCAGATTCAAGAACACTCTGCGGGAGTACAAGGGGTACAGGGACTTCCTCTATCAGCTGTCTCCGAAAGAGTGGCAGGAGGAATATGACCAAAAGCACGCAAAGAAAAAGGGTTTGAAAAAAGCATCCAAAGCTAACGAAGAAAGCACCTCGCCTCCCGCCGCCATGGAGCAGGGTGAGTGCCGGGGAAGAGCTGCCACCCCTGGGTGGGACAGCCCCGTGCTCCGAGCACACATCTCCTCTTGTCTTGGCAGCCCGGACAGATGCTGACAGTCCTGGTACCGGCTGTATAGATGGGCCAAGTTCTCTGCTGTCTGTAAAAAGTCTGCAGTTCGGGCCGTTGCAGGAGATCAGGCCATATCTCACAAACTTCCTGAAGCCTCTAGCGACAAGGAAACTGTAAGTATGAGATAATGAACACAACAGATGTACGTAGTGTAGAGAGCACCCAGCAGAGAGGAAACCAGCCCCTTGGCTTTGCTGTCAGCGCACCAAGACTCAGTCTCATTGGAACAAATCCAAACACTATTGGAAAGCCACCAAGTCAGTGCCCATGGTCCTTCTCCAACAGAGCTCCTTGGACAAGGGTCCAAGGTCACTGCAGACCCACATTGCATTGACCATCTACCTGCAGGAGGAGCCTCCAGGCAGGGCAATGATGCTGTGACAGGCAGGATAACACTGCTGTGACAGGCAGGATAACACCGCAGGGCCAGCCCGAGCCGTGAAGGGGTGGTGGGAGTACGAGCCAAGCGTGGCCAGCTCCAGCTTTTTGAGGCAAAGAAAGAAATTGCCTGGAAAAGCAAAGCGTGAGCGGCTGGTGAGTGTCCTCAGGGAAGCCACTGCAGTTACTGGGCTGCTGGCACACGGCAGAACGATGTGGACACAAGTGGGGGTGGCACTAAGATGATGCAAATGGGGGTTTTTCACCCCTCCATGGTACAGGGGGACAGGTACAAGTGGAAGCGATGGGCAGACTGCTGCCAGCATCAGCCAGGCAGCTCTGAGCCTTTTTAAACAAGGGTCCTCTGCCCTCCCATTGCCCAAGAGCCCAGCCTCCCATCGAGTGTAAAGGCGCGTGGATCGATGCCCTCAGCCCAGGCTCATGCGTCATGTCCTGACCCTGCTGCCCAGCAGAGCCCGGAGCTGCTCAAAAGGCAGCTGGCGTGGGGGCAGAGGTAGCTCCCAGGCTGCGTATCTGCGTGACCCCTCGCTCCTAGCGACCCCCAAATAGCCCACAGCCACGGGGGGCAAACATGGGAATGTGCAAAGGACTGTTCCGGAGCAAACAGCAACAGCAAACAACAGCAGTGTTCATAAATCACTGACAAGCTCTCCTTTGAGCTATCGTTTCGCTAATACACAAAATGTTTTTTCAGAAGTTCATTGGAGGATGCAGAAAGCGAAACCTCCTCGGATGAAGATGAGGTAAGAAGTCTTGTGTTGAAATATTTGTACTTTCTGTTTTCCCTGTGTCAGTTATTGATGTTACTAATTTCTCTCACCTTCTAAGCATTCATTATGGCATTGAGGAGTTCCTGTAGCCACTAATAATAAATGTGTGTTTATACATTCATAAATGTTCGTGTTTTAGCAAAACTTATAAATACCTTAGTTCAACTTTCTTCCTCCGCTTTCCAAAAGCCTACCATCATCTCAAAGCTTGCCATCCCCCTACAAGATCTGACATAACATAATGGGAGATTTTGAAATTAGTGAAGTTCGTGTTGTGTGTCTGAAACGGAACTTTTCCCACACACAAATGCTTGCACCACTTTCTACTCCCCAAAATGCAACTTGCTTTGGGGGTGAGCTATTAAGGCAGCATCAAGCTGCATACGTGACAGGAAGGTGGGAGACATTTGTACATGGAGAGCCATGGACCTCTCTATATGGGAGAGCATTTGAACAGCCAGGGCTGGTGTAGACCGACCTCCGCGTAATTCAATGGAAAAGCAGCTGGAGAAGGACAAAAACTCATTGCATGTGTTTTCCACTCCAGGAACCCAAGTTGTATTTTACTGATTTCCAACAACTACAGTCTAGTTTCACGGGGCTGGAGGAAGAGATCTTGTCCTTATTCCAGAATTCCCAGGAGACTGAGAAAAGTTTGGACAGAGTCCAACACGATTTCATCACCACATATGAAAGCACGTAAGTATGATCCTGCCAGCGGTGGGAAGGGGTGCGTGTGCCCCAGCTTTCAAACAGAAGTGACCACCTCTGTCCCCCACGAGCACCTCGCTGCCAGGCTGCAGAGCACACATGATGCCGTTCGCACAGCACACAACAGAGTCTCTTTCTCACACCTTGGAGCCCAGCTGCAGCCCATCCAGCTCACCAGCTTGTGAGCTCCTGGGGGTGTCCCATCTACGTCATTCAGGAGATAGGACCTGAGCTCAGGACTAGTTCCTTACTCCTCAAGGGACAGGCTGGAAGGGATAAGCTAGAAGTATCCTGTAATTCTCATAAAGATCAAAGGAAGAAACAAGTGTTTCTGGAGCCATCCAGCCCAGCACCTATTCTGATGCGATGCGAACCCTTCCTCGAGGAAGCCAGCAGGGACCCCAAGCGCAGTGTAGTCTCTCAAGGGCAGGCAGGCACACATATTCCCATTTAAAGTGTAGCTTATCCCCTTGTGAAAGTTTTCAAATGTAATCTACTTTCCCCATTAACTTACTAAACAATCTCGAATGTTCAGCTGTGCTGTTCTCCCCCCTCCACACCAGCACAGTAACTGTTATTCCAGAAAAATGCCAAGTTCCCTCTGCTCGCAGAGCTGGGGGTGCAAGTTCCCAGCAATGGGACGAAGCGTTACCTCCATCTGCCGGCAGCGGGAGGGACGGTCCCAGGCTGGGAAGCAGCAGAGGAATCGTGTGTTTCCAAGATGCTCGTTTCAATATCACCTCCTCTCTCTTCTGGCCTAGAGAGAAGCAGTCAGCAGAGCTGAAACAGCAGGTCGACACCCTCAAATCCTCCGTCACCAAAGAAGAAGAGAGAGCAGCAGATCTGAAGCTCAAAGCTGACCTCTTTTCCTCTGGAGAAGGCGAAGCTGATGACCAGGTACACGCTGAGATCAAGGCAAGGGGGGTTAGTGGGCACAAACGGTTCCTCTCTGCTGGCCACATCCATCCTGGGAAAAAAGCCGCCAGCGGCTGCCCTGGGCAGGGATCCGTGCTACAGCAAGGGCAGGTTTGGGGCACGGCTGAGGCAGCAAACCGGGGTAGATGTCTCTACTCCACATGGGCACAGGGCTCACAGGGGCAGCTGCAGCCTGCCCCAGGCCACAGCAAAGCCGGGAGGACGACAGCAGCAGCAGAACGGCTCAGTGCAGCCGTCTATCCCAGGCACCAGGGCCAGGCAAACCCAGAAACAGGCAATGGAGGCTTGCTGGGGGAATGAAAGCATACCGATTTCCTCTGCTTTTAGATGGATGTTGTGGTTCTACTGGGCAGAACCCAGCTGTGCCGCTCACAGCATCTTCTCCCATCTCCAGGACAAGATGCTCACAAGCCTGCACAAGAAGGTGCTGGAAGTCTATTGCCAGTGCGCTGGAGAAAATGAGACAAACCTGGAGACGGAGGAGATGCTCATGGTGATAGAAAAATACTTCTATGATTTACTGGACAACCTGGAGAGAATCCCACCAGCAGAGATAGCACAGGCTAAGAAAGCCAAAGAAAAGGAACGGAGGATGAGGTAAGACAAGACTCTCTCCTGGTAATGGGGTCTCTATTTCTAAATGCTGACAGGCAAGAGCAAAGCCACGGAAAGAGCCAAGTTTGTCAGATCAACCCAGGAAACCACGACAGCAATCTGAAAGCCCGTGTGACCATTTTGCTTCTGTAAGGGTTTCACATCCATGGGACTTGCATCTCTCCATCAGCCAGCAGCAGCCCACAGCTGCCTCCGAAAGGACCCAGAAGCTACGTTAGAAAAGGGAAAAATCTGGAAGAATAAAAACAGAAACAGATTCAAGGATGAGAATCATCATGTTAAGGAGAGAATTTGCAGTATCAATATTTAAATTGATTAAATTGAAAATTATTCCTCTGCAGTTATTTAACACAAAGTCTGACATGCCCCGATATTTTGTCAGGTTCAATAGGTACATGCGGGCATTGGTCAGCAGTTCCAGCTTTCAGATGTTTCTTACACAAAACTCTTAACTTGTATTACTAAATTAAATAGTAGCTTATTAACATAATTTATGTTTTGAGATGCGACACATTCCTTTTGGCTCAGTTACACATATGAAAGAATGGCTGATTGTATCTGGCCATCCTCAGGTGCATCAGATCCAGCAGAGTAAAAAATAAATAATGCGAGGATTTAAAGCTAGAACAATGACATCTCCCTCCTACTTACTCTCATTCTTTGCATCTTTCTTCACCTTTGGAGCAGAAAGGGTATGATGCTCCCTCCTGATGTTCCGTGAACGGTTTTGCACTCTTAACTTATACAAGAGACAAGACACACATTTATTCTACTCCGGGAACAGAGGAGAAAAATTCAGGATGGAATCTGACCCCACCATACAAAAAGCAAACCCAACCAACCAAAAAAACCTTTCAAAGAGCGTTTAAAAATTTCCCGAAGATCACAACGTTAAGAATTCATTTTCTCTCCGCCGCAGTGTTCAAGAGCTTGAGCCCATTTCTGTCCAGTGCTGCATTTCCAAGGGGAACCGGAGCCAGTTAACAGTGCCAGCCCCCACTGTGCCCATCGGGGCAGAGCGTGGCTCCGTGGGTGTAAAACCCTCCCACTCACATCTGTACGTTACAGACTTGGTTGCACTGGGGAGAACTTAAGACACAATGAGCATCATTCACCCACGGAGCTGGTGAGCATCCTGGTCAGCCCGAGAGGCAAAAATCACACGCTGAAGGTGGTACAGAGCACATCTGTAACAGAGAACAACTCGCTGACATCTCCTTTTGCAAAGCTGGATGTGCTTTTTTCTTCCCCTCACTCCAGAAAGAGTAAAATCAACTCCACCAAGTGTTTCCCTCTTACCCCCTTCACAGCAACAAACTCCAGCATCGGCTGTACCCAGAGCCCCGAGCCCTGGTGGTCTGACGGTGTTGGTGGAGCAAAAACACATTCAGTGTAACTGCAAACCACATTTAACCCATCTTTTATATGCTTCCTTCTAAAGGCTCAGAGAGGAAAAGCTCAGACAGCAGAAGCAGCAGCAGGAGGAAAGATTGCAACGGGCCCTGGAAAGATCTCAGGCACCTACAAAAAAACCGGTCAGTGCAGTAACCCGTGGGAACAGCGCGGCTCAACTGCCTGCTTCAGAGCAGCTGGGGGCACCTGAACATCGAGTGTTTAAGGGAAAGTGTTCCCAGGGGCCCCCAGAGCTGGGTGGGGACGGCCCCCACACTTGGCTGTAGCCCAGTGTGCAGCACTGATGTAACTCACTCCTGGGAAGTCAGTTTCACTGTGTGTTATCCCAGCTCAGCATCTTTCCATTGTCCTCCTATCCTTGTGTCTCGACCACATGGCCCCTCCCTGACTTGCTGGTTTTCTCATTAAGCTCATTTCAAGGTTAACAAACTAGCAGTGTTAAAAAAAAAAAGCATGAAAAGCAGCAAAGACCAGGCAGCAGCAGGACACTCAAGACAGCAGCAGCAAACCCCTATGGCTCAGCTGTACCATCAAACCGTACCTTTCTCGGCGTGTTCTGCTTTACACCAAACTGAGCTTTGGCCACTCAGGACAGAGCTTCAGGCCACGGCTCCTGCTCCACATGTCACAGGTCAGCGCAATGGTGAGAACATCCCAGCTCCCAGTCACACACTAAGCTGGTGGCAGCACGGGTGACTGAGAACAGGCACTGTCAGTCCCTGCCCCTTTACTCAAAATAAGAGGGTTCTGCAGGCTCCTGCTGCAGATACTCCTTCCGACTTCCAATTTCCCATCCTCTTGAGATCATACAAATAAGGTTTTAGGCAGAAAAGCTGCAGGTGCAATCGTATGTTGTAGGAGCTGAAGCACGAGCACATGCACAGCCTCCAGGTGCTTGACACCAATTTTCTGATAGAAAAAAAACACTGAACAGACACACCGAAACCTGCCTAGGAAACAGACAGGAGAGCCTGGCAGCAGGAAGCAGCTTCAGCAGGGTGATCGGTCTGCCCCAACACAGCACCAACACGTGTGCCTCTTCTTCCTCGGCAGGTGGGCAGGCGGCCGATGTTCCGTTCCGTCCTACCTCCCAGGAAGGAGAAGAAAAAGCACAGCCAAGAACAAATGGATACGGAGAAGGAAGAACAACTCTATTATTTCACTTGACAGCACAGCCTTAACCACAGTGTGGAGAGCTGATACTGCTCCAGAAAATTTTTTCATAGATTTACAGACTGTTTAGAGCCTAAGGCATTTGCTCAACTGAACTTCACAGTCCCATGACATTCCCTGCCTTCTCCTACCGCAAGACCCCAGGGAACCACACCCCCACCCCACACCCACCCTCCCCCCCTTATCTTCTGCTTAAGAAAATAAATTAAAATTTTCTCTCATTTTGCTTCTTGGGCTCCTGCTAGCAACACCACTTTTCAGTACTTTTCTCATTCAGTTTTTGACACAAGTAGCACTATCCCTACAAACCTGACCAGTGGGATTTATCACAGGTCTGGCTAACGATCTTTGCTATGTCACGATTAAGCCACATGCCTGACAGACATTATTATAGTCACAAATCCATTGAAGGACTATAAAAAACCCAAAAGCTATGCTTTAATCCAAAGGATGGGTTTCATTATAGACTCCACCTCACTACTGTGGAGAAGACACAAGCGAAGGAAAACCAGAAGCCCTGCAGAAATCAAGTTGCTAACAGCTTTATGTCAGATACATCCATACAAAGAACAGAGTGACAAACTGACCATAAAAAAAAAAAAAATTTATTAACCCTTTTGCACCAGCAGTTCTTCAGGTATCCATTGCCTGCAATGGAGTTCAAGCCAAGTGATCCAATTTTTGGCCCCAGGAGGTTAGCACTTTACATTCACTTACAAAGCAGAGTGAGGTACATTTTCAGAAGTAGAAAGATTCAGCTGCAAGTCCCATAAAAAGATGGAGTGTTCCTTGGCCATTTTAATACAATAAGAACTGGTATGGTCCTTGAGAACAGAATAACACAGGTACTGGGAGCTCGGGTTGTCTCAGCTTCCAGGGAGAGGATGGCGGCCACTAGAGCAAGACCCAGTAGTCCCTTCAGGAGGATCCCTCCCCAACCTTCCCACCTCTCAGGAGCAGACTCCATGCTGCAGTCACAGCCACCAGGTGGAAGATCTCATCTACCAGTGAGTTTGGTTTGGAAACCCAACCTGAGAGGGTTAAGAGGTTCCCTGGACATAAGGTGTAAACTCAGGAGGAGAGGAACAGAGGGACCTCAATGCTCAGTTAAGCTGAAGATAGAAAAATAAAACTGGTTCAACCAGAGGATAAAATACTGCCTACAAATCAGGATCTGAAGTTGAATGTAACCTATATATTTTTTTTTTTCCTCCCCAAGTCTTCAACCAAAAAAAGCATTTATCTGGACACATACATAGTTCAAAAGGCACAGGAAGTAAAAGTGTTTCTGAATGACCTCATGTGAATTCAACATCAGTATAACTGTAAAATAAATAAATATGTGCAAGATTAGAAAGATCACAACGTTCTTCTGCATGACATACCTTACTTTGTAAAAAAAATACACATACGTGCATACATACACCCCTCATTGAGAATAAAAAACAGTACATACACCCTTTTATCAAACTCCTATACATCATTTTATAGGCATTCAGTACATCACCATAAGAAACATTTAAATTACAACCTTAAAATGTAACCAAGGGTTTGGTTTTTTTTTTGTCTTATACAACCCTATACTTATTTATGTGTCTGCAATCCAGATAAGTACAGTACATACAACTCCCCCCACCCCCAAGAGAAACTGCAGCTTTTCAGTGGGGCAAACCTTCCTAGGTAACAGTTCTTTTCCCCTCATAAAATACTCTGACAACTGCATATTCTGTAAACCAGCCGGAAGCTCCATGTGCATGTGACACTCTGGGATATCAATAAAGAACAAGTGTTAACAGTGTTCAACTGAAAACAAACCACCACCAAACCCCAAAGAAAAAGGTAGTGGCCAGTTTACAGGTAACGTGGCAGCAGTTTATAGATGAAATAAAATCAAGGTGCTTAAAACTTACGTAACGGTCAACATTCCTCCCAAAAAAAGGGAACACAAAGATAAAACTAACCTCTCTCAGATGCTGTTGGACTCTTAGCTAATCACTTACAGTGACTACAGTTCTATTGCAGTTTTCTTTTTCAAGTTTTGCTGGAAGAATTCAGCAAAGTATTTGCAACACAGGAGCAAGGAAAGGGAGAAACTCAACATGAGCTACAAACTGATTCACAGCTAAGTTTAACATTTAGAATCTAGCTTCCTAAAACAAAGATTTTAGAGCATCTCATTTTCATGGCATAGGAAATTAATTTTGTTACATGTGACAATTTATACCAGTTTTCTGCCAAAACACAGGGGCCGACAATTATTTTGTTGTGTGTGGAAAACACTTGCGAATTTTAACTCTGAATTCCTTGATGCCACTGGCTCCAGCAGGAGACCAACAGAAGGAAAATTTTAACTGGCGTAGGCAGGATTACGAAATTTGTACTTGTTAGCTGTAGAATACTTGCTTTCCTGTGAAAACAGTAAATATTACCTCAGTTCGAAGTTTAATTCAGTACTTCTCCCTGAAACAACACTGTACAGCAGTCTGCCTCGGGCTCTCCAACCACCAGGCAGACAGGATATCTTACACAGGCACATCAAGTGGGATTTACTTTTTTTTTTTTTTAAGAAAATCTTTCAGCTACAACCATCCTTAGCAAACTGCAAAGAGTGCAACCATAATCCAGTACTCCTAGTTTTCATATCTTCCTTGGAAAAAGACCCACAGTTATCTCACTCTGTCAAGACACGACTGCCCAATTTGTTTTCAAGTGACTGTTCTTAACAACGGTCATTCCAGATCCTGTAAGTTTATTGTGCTTCCAGTGAACTGAGAGTTATCAGAACCTGCATCGTCTTCAGTGGAATTGTGTGGCTCCTGTTAAAGCAAACAGACAGTGCGAAGGGTTCAGTGCTTTCACCTCTAGATGCTTTTAACACTTATCAGTAAGATTACCCTGACATCTATCCAACACCAGAGAAATGCTTTGAATGGCTTAGAGGAAACCCAAAGCTTTCCTAATTTGGGGACCCACTCAAACACTGATGCTACAGGTTTTTCTTTGGAATGCTTCAGATGAGCATTATTAATGGAAACAAATTTAAAATCACTATTTGCTTTTCCTCTATTAACTCTCCACCAACAATCCTACTACTCTTCCTATATTTCTAGGTTTATCACACTAAGGTGCTCCTCTCAAATACAAAAGCTTTCTTTTCTATCCAGGAGAAGCACATTTGGTAAGAATTAAGTGCACTGCAGAGTTTCTCAAAACCAAAGCCCCACGTGGTCAAGCAGCAAACGTGGTTTATGTACATGCTGATCATTCATGCTCAGTTCTCAGCTGCTCCTGCTCACCAACATGCAGTTTACCAGGACAGCAGGTAACAAAACATCTGTGCAAGAAGCTATAAGAAGCTTTCTGCATTCAAACAGCACTGACACTCAGTAGCTAACAAGAGCAAGCAGTGAAACCAAAGACTGCAGAAGCAAATAGACTCTTTAATCTAACTGCCATTCCCATAGACACTGCTCTGAAACCTACGTTCGAGTTTTTATTTCTCACTTCCCACCCTTCCTGTAGCCTGTTACATATCAATTCTGATCCTCTTTCTTGACCCACTTAATATCTGCAGGATGGGATCAGGAAAACAAGGATGGGGCACTTCAGTAATAAATGAGTAACATTTAGTTATTCATTACTCAGTAAGAGAGGAAGAAAAACAACCACTTATGACGCGTCAAAGGTAGTAACATAGACGAGATAAATCTTGCCGTGCAGCTCTGCCTGCTGCTTCTTGTAAGTGAAACTGAACTCCCAACGGAAAACAAGGTATTTTCATTAGGCAGAACACTAGAGCGTTCACAGTAAACTCTCTTCCCTTTCAAGCTAGGCAATAAAACCCTACAGCTCTGACACGCTGTACCTGAAGTATGTGAACAGGTAAATCCACCGTGAGCTGAGAATGTGATGAGGATGACTGAGAGCTCAGCTGGAAGGGCAAATCCCCCTCTCCTGGGGAATCATCCTGTGAAGGCAGAAACATGATGCAATTACAAGACCCCCATGCATCTCAGCACAACATGGCAAATTTCATTCAGCTTCACAATCTGAAGAAATCTGATAAAGCTACTGCACTGTGGTAGTAAGGCCTAGATCTGCAAAGATCTGTAGAAAGATAACTGCCACCTACATCTGAACCTAGCTCAGTGTGCAATCCATTATCCTATCATACACTCGGAAAATTGGCAAGATCTGAAAAGGAAGGAACCGTTCATCTTCCAACAAACATAACACTCAGAAATATGTGACAAGTTTCATAATTTTGTGTGAAGCTGATCCTTATCATGAAAGTTATAAATGTTTACACCCATCAGAAAACTATGTAGACGGAGAACTCTGCCCGTAGCTTCCTCCATACCACATGTTGTTACAAATAAAGTGGAATGAACTAATGAACTGACCCTCTCTCTGGATACCACACAGAAACACTTCGCCAAAAGTGTATTACCTGCCAAGTTCCACTAATCAATCCACATAGGTTACTAGGTATTTTTAGAAAGAAAATCTTAAGCTTTATTTCAACAGTTTAGAGAAATAAGAGCTTAGGCTGAAACTTCATTTTGCAGTAAGTTTCCATGTCAGTCTCATTCACCTTGTAAATGAGAGATAGGTGGAGTAATGTAAGAATTTGGGGGAGTGTCGATAGAGAAAAAGAGTGGAGAAAAAAAATCATACTCCTGTGTATCCCCTAAGTTAATGCATGTCAGTAATCCTTCGCTTTCGGAAGAACAATTACCCCATACCTTGGGACAGGAACGCAGCACCTGTTTTGCTGCTCTCGTAACTGCCTGACCAAACGAGGAAAACCCTACGCCCTTGAAGGATTATAGCTCCCACACACAACACAAACCTTTGCTAAAGCTCTTAGTTCCACCATAAATGTGCCAGTTTGGGTAACAGAGAAGATGAGCACGTTTTGTCTTCTCAGCTCTTACCTGAAGCAGCTGAATTTGCACGTACTGGGCTCCAGTGGCAGGGTCCCTTATGGTCAGCCCTCCGTTTGGCAGAACTATGTTGCCACCCAGTCGACTGCCAGGAGTGGATGATGAGAAGTTGGTAGGACTGACTTTACCACCCTTGCTTTTCCTCTGACCAGAGCCAGATGCCCCTAAAAGAACAATTTCAATATTTAGACAGTCAGGAGCAATTCACCAAAGTTTCCCACTAGTATTTTTCAATTTTATGCAGTTATTTACACAAGCAAATGCTTGGAACAGTGCAATATAATTAAACACCATCTGATAACTGCTAAAAGGCCACATCAGCTGATCAACTCCAGCTGCTGACTGAGCATCTTTTGACATGAATGCCAGTAAAACCATATCGCAAAGGACTAAGCTTAGGGCTCACCCCTGTGGTAGCACAGAAATATCAGCGTATTTGGGGAGTTACAGAATGGAATTAGGAAGTAGAACTGCATTTTCTATTTTTAATTTTGCAACTCATTTCCTGAGAATTCATGTACATAATTTTTCCAAACTGTAAAAAGAACATAGTGAAGCTCATCTATTTCCAGAAAGATTTCAAGTACTGTTAGGTGGAACAGGCTACAGAAGTACAACAATCACAACCTTCAGCATTTTTCAGTCTAAAATAAGACGAACCATCCTGTATCACACCCTGAAAACGAAAATCCCAACTGAAATAAATGTAAGGATACAATCCTGTCAGTTGTTTCAGGGGGGTTTTGTTTGTTTAGTTTGTAAACCTAGAGTAAATAAAAGGCTTGGATAACTTATTTTTAAACACTGAACTTCCCTCTATAGTGTTTAACCTAGTAAAACCAATTAGAAATTCAACACTTTATACCACTTTGATACTCAAGCATCTGAGCTCATGTAAGACTAGTGAGCCATGGACCACATTTGATCTGACCAAGGGTGTCTAATTCACACCAGACAGCTTTGAGACAAACTGCAGGTTAAGAGAAAGAGGACTCATCCAAAATCACAACCTAAACCTCACCCTGCGCAAGAACTCTCTACACAGCCAAAATTTAAGAGAGAGGTTTGAGTATTTCTAGATAACTAATACATTCCTTAACACTGTGTAGACGCTGTTATTAAGTGAAACATAGAAGCAAAACAAATCCAGCTGATGTTTTTGTTCTCTGTACTGAGTAAAAGAGAACCCAATACCTAAGACCAAAAGCATAAACAGCAAGCGAAGTGATCTCAATCTTTTTTTGTTTTAATAAGAAAATAAAAAGCAGTTGAAGAAATGGAGGGATAGTGTCTTGTTAATGATCATGAAACATATGGTGCAGATTTCTTTGTAAACTGACTGTGAATTTGATATTCCACAGAATGTGATTATCCCAAGTAACAGATGGTACACCACGTGCATAATTATTTTAACTAGCAATAAACCTGATGGGATGTTTAAGAACGTACTCAGATACCTACTTCCATTCCACTGCCAAAACCCCTAAATAATTGTATTTAGTAAATTTAACAAAATTAATGACTTCTCACCTGCACTGCTCCCATTCCCTTTTTGCTTTCTTTTCTTGGCTAGCTGAATGGCTCTGTAGTCTGTTCTTGCAGACCCACTGCTCTCCTAGTGCAAAAAAAAAAAAGCCAAGAGATGCAAATTTTTTTTGAATTCAAGAACAAATCAAGACAATGAACACAGACTGAGGAGTTCTCAGCTGCAGTTATCTTTTACACTGCAAACACTGAATTCTAGCTTCCCATACTCTTCTGATTAGAGTTTCAATAAACTCCCCATATGTACTTAATATCTGGAGCTCAACACAAAAGGAAGTTGGCTCCACATGTATAAATGTTCAGATATTAACAGGGTAAACATTTACTTTGTAATGTAAACAAACACTTAGGTCTGCAGTAACACAGTAAAGCAGAAAGGGAAGAGTACTTGAAATGGGAACGAGGACTGAGATGAAAACGTTTCAGTTGCTCTCCCAAACCACATATTTCCCTGGAATGAAATGCACAAGACATACCAACTATTCTTGGGTATTCTTGTAAATTCCATTTCGTCCTCAGACAGAGGGCCATATATTTTTCAACACCTTATTTTGAAAGGTCCTCCCATAACTGACCCCACCAGAACTCCAGTATTTCTTACGAGAACTTATGACCACACTGAATCTACTTCCGACAACACACTATTCAACAGAACGTTCTACATCCTTCATTAAAAAAAGCCAAAACGTATGATAGGCAAAACCTGCAAGAAAAGTCTCCCTATAAGGTATAAGTAGGAATGGATAATCCCCAAGTCAGGGTGTCTCAGTCATCTAGGGGTACCATGGACATAGTTCCTGCGTACCAAAAACGAGCTGCCAGTCACGGTGCCAAGATCCATTTCCTTCTGTGCACTGTAGCTCCCTGGAGGGTTGGAGAAGACAAACTGCGTCACTACTTTGCTGCCCTCTTGTTGACCAACAACGTCCGAGCTAGGAAGCAAATTCCGTTCAACTTTAGTTGGTGTTAGTAACTCAGGCACATTGGTACCGCCGAGGCTACTAGAGGGAGTCAAAGTGGCTGTGTCAATTGTTAAGTTATTGCTGGACGTCAAACCGTGCACATCTTGGCTGGAATTCCTCACCGACAGAGATGCCAATGAACCCAAGGCTTCTGCATTGACAGTCTGTACATCATCCAAATTTAAAGTGCTTTGCTGTAGAACTGTTGCACCAGTTCCCAGCAAGAGAGAGCTGTCCAGGCTCTGTGGCATGTCGCTGCTAGCCACCAGTATCAAGGGATCAACTGCCTGGCTTAAAGAACTGTTACTGACAGGCAGGTTTCCTCCCAGCGTTGAGCCCACCGAAGCAACATCGATGGTGACAATTCCAGAGTTCACTAGTGCCATGTCTGTTGAAATTCCAGAATTGCTACCAGACACATTGGAGAACAGTGATACGAGGTCTATGTTGCTGAGATCACTCTGTCCCGAACTAGTGAGCTCACTGCTGGGCGTGAGGGAGCTGGTTGCTTCGAGCTGAGTTAGGAGATCTGGAAGAGAAGGGTTTGGTTCTAAGACAGTCCTTTCATCAGACAATGGGGAGGAAAAATATGAATGAGCAACGGAGGAAGCTTAAAACTCTAGATTCTTAGTGTACTAAAACACTTCCCAACTTCCCTGAAAGCGATTTAAGGAAAAGCAGCTTACTGAAGTAAGTTCACTCCTTTACTGAGAAACTTCAGTTACAAAAGCACTTACCAAAATGTAACACCAAGGCAGTCCAGGCTAAGTTAGGTTGTAGAGGAGTGGAAAAAGGAATGCAAAAAGAAGTGCTTTCAGTCCTTGCTCATATTTTACCAACGGCATAGAGAAGGACAAGTTCTACTTCATTCCAAAAAGCTGCCATTGCTCACAGTTTCATACAGGCCAAGCTCAAGTCTCCCTTTCTGACAGTCAATTACAGGTGTCACTGAAAATTTTAAGGGAGGAAAACCAGCTCCAGTCTTGGGCGAGATTCTGCCACTCATATCGATGTGGCTCAGATTTCAACACGAGTAAATACACATTTTCCTTAATAAAATATTCAGGTTTTCCATTGCACCCTCCTATAGTTTGAAACAAATATTTTACCTGGGCTGAAGTTATGCTGTTTGACCATGTGTGTCTTCATACTGTGTTTGGAAGTGAACAATTTATTACAGCTCGATACAGGGCAACGAGTCTTTAATGAGTCCGCATCCTGAAGATGTTTTTTGGAGTGAATATACAGACTACTTCGTGCTGAAAATTTTGCACAACAGCCTGCAAGAAGATATACAAGGCTTTAAAGTTTCATCTAATTTCAATTTAATGTTCATATTTAGTATCTTAACAAAATAAATAAATATTATCTTAACAAAATAAGCAGCTCTGCAGAAGTATTTGCTATTTTGTAGTGCCTGGGCTGGCTCATCCAGCCTGTCCTTGAACCCCTGAGGGATGGGGCAGTTCAACAGCCCGTTTCTGACAACAAGAAACTTTAAAGTTGTTCAGTTTAACGTACAACCTTTCCCCACTATAGCATCTTAAATATGAACTCTTCATGATGACTGCTGGCAAAACCATTAAAAGGAGAAACAATCACCAAGTAGAGATGCTTTACTTTATGAAGCAGAATATTCCGGACCAGCCAAAATCTTTGTTCCTGGAGTCTTACTGAAGTAATGGAGGTAGCACTAAGAAATCACGGAGCATCAGTGAGGCTCCTGTTCAACCATAACAAACACCATTCACACGGCCATCCCCCATCCCAGCAGCAGAGACTATCACAGCGCAACCACTGAACACTTGCGATGACATGCCATAACAGCAAAATGTGGCCTTGATGGTGTTGGACAGGACCACTTCTCACTACTTCTGGTAAATCAAGTGAAAAAGCCTAGCTACAGAAACTCAGTGTCAGAAGTAGGATTTTCCAGAATAAAGTAGTTCTGTTCGTAAAAAAGAAAAAAAGAAATCAAGCTGGAGCATGAACCAGTGTTTTTTCCGCAATCCATACATTTGAGAATGATCACTCTTTC